>NC_142745.1:10717500-10787500 GCF_051943395.1 Hippocampus bargibanti
ACCAAAAATCGTAACAACTGAAATACAAAATGTTAGACAAAAACATGCAAACTGAATAATTCTGAAACATTTGGAAAAAAATGCAGTCATTAGAAGAAAATAAAAAAAATACAAATAATACTAAGACACTGCAAAAAAAAATGTCTCGGTTAGATTTTAAATACACAAATACCGTGGTGATTACAACCGCCCATGAAAATCCGTCTTAAAAATATGAATGTGTGTACACTGTATATAAAGTAATACAAATCACACGTGAAATGCAAGAAATAAAAATATTGGACAAACGAAAATATATTGTTTGACTTAGTTGAATGTTTTTTCCTTAATCAGCCGTTTCCAGGATTTGGGGTGATGCACTATTTCTCATAGACAGAAGGAGGCATTCTTGTGTCCTGTTATAAGAAATTTACACCACTCGTACTATTTAAACTGACTCCAAAATGGATGTAATCATTTAGTTATTAAGTCCCCTGACAAGTATCAGTTCAGTTATTTTTTGAGGACCCCTAACCCCCCTAAGCCACAAACCCTTTCCAGTAACCTTGGCGTTTGTTGCGGTGTGTCCGGCAGGCAGGCAGGCAGGCAGGCATGTGTTCCAGTCGGGGCATTTGCAACAGAGGCGAGCAAAGCCCGAACCGGTCCTCCCGCTCTGAGAGCACCGGTTCGGGGGTTCACTATGCCTTGTGCGCCTTGGGAGTGGGCCTCATCGCTCTGGGGGTGGTGATGATCGTTTGGACGGTGAGCCCCGTGGACGGGGAGGTGTCGGGCGGCTCCACCAACTCGTCCAGCAACTCCACCCTAGACAACAACAACGAGGAAGGCCAAGAAGGGGACCTCTCCAAGTCGTCGTCGGTCGCCATGGTGCTGGTAGGCGTCGGCCTCGCCTTGCTGCTACTCTCCATTTGCCTGGGCGTTCGGAGTAAGCGTCGAGCCAATAACGGCGGTGAGCAAACAGAGGCGGCGACGGCATCAGCCTTCATGGACCATACGGCCGGCGAGCAAACAGAGTCAGTATGGTGCTCTTCACAACAGTTTCAATGTTTCAACCTTTTGTTTGTAAGTTGCTTCAGTGCTATACAGTGATACCTCAGCTTATGAACTTAATTGGTTCCAAAAATGCGTGTGTAAGGCGAAAAGTTGGTCTGCCAAACATTTGTTTCCCATAAGAAATCATTAAAAATGAGAATAATCCATTCCTAGGTCCCCATAAAACATAATTTTCTACTAAATAAGCCTTAAAGGACAACCGACGTCACTTTTTTGTTTTTTAACTGACACCAGAAAAACATTTTATAGCATCTAAAATACCCAAAACACGCAGTATGATATTTTTAGTCAAATGCAAAACACCAATAAAAATGACTTAAAGTGTCCAAAATCTGCAAAACATTGAGCTGCGAATTGGGCATTTTCATAAAGTCCCGCCCCCAGTTTGTGACGTCACGCCAAGATGTCTTGCATTGCTAGTGAATCAAAACAATGGCTTCAGATTCAGAGAATATGCTTTCTTGTTCCACATCCAGTGATGAATATGATTCAAATAGTTCTGAAGAGGAAAGCATACATGTTTGCAATCGATTAAAGAATTTATTTGTGCCATTTTGAGACAACATTGGGGGAAAATATCTCACCCAAAAAAAGAGGCACGAAATGGCGACCTCCGTTTCCACAGGCTGATAAATTCCTTATATGGCGCTTGAACGCCCTCTTCTGGCCTTCTGGCGGCTTTTGGGTGCAACACGAGGTCCCCAGACAAAACAAGTACAGCTAAATACATTGACGTGATGGAAGGACTGCTACAATGCGTCTTTTTTACGGTAAAGGGCGGTCCTTTAGTGACGTCACATACGGACTCGTCACCAACTCAAAAACAAGACTTCCTGAATATTCAGCGCAAGTCTTAAAAGGTAAAATATAGCTATATGCGGTGGAATATTATTAAAATACGCTCAGTAAAAGTCATTTGAAGCCATTTTACAAATTATGAATTATGGACACAACTTGTCCGGAGACGTCGGTTGTCCTTTAAACCTAAACAAAATATACCTTATTTTATGTATAATAAATATGCTATTGTATTGTAATTAAAGAAATAAACTGTACTGTATAATAAAATCGTTTTGTTTACCTTTCTGATGGTAGTTGTCAATGGATGACGAACTTCCAGATTGCCCCTTGACGATATACGAGTGAAGTTGCCGTGCTTTCTCTGCGATAATACCTTCACTCACAC
This sequence comes from Hippocampus bargibanti, assembly GCF_051943395.1. Classification (NCBI taxonomy): domain Eukaryota; kingdom Metazoa; phylum Chordata; class Actinopteri; order Syngnathiformes; family Syngnathidae; genus Hippocampus; species Hippocampus bargibanti. Next base: position 10,719,737 of record NC_142745.1, read on the forward strand.
TGTCCCCTCCTAGCTGCTTTTCGTTAATCCAAATCAACAGACGTTTTTCAACCTCTTCTGTTGCCTGAGACCGTTGCTTAGACAACACAGAAACACCCTTAGCCACACGTAGCAATGGTCAACTTAGCATACTAATACTGGGACACTAAGTCACACAAACGCACACCTCGTTCATGTTTTTCAAAGATCTCCTTCTTCTGCTCGACCGTAATTTTCTTTTGTGTCCTCTTCGGCTTAACACATGCCTGTGGTGGGGTATATATAATAGCAAAAGTACTCCACTTGATAGCAAACCACTTAAAGGGGGTGTGGAAAACTAGTCCATCGGCCACCGTGGCGCTGTTTGACCGTGTGGTTTGGTGTTCATCCGCGGAAAAGTAGTCCGCCAGCCACCGTGGTGCTGTGTGATTTGGTTCGTCTGCCGAAAACTAGTTTGAATGCCAAGATTTTATTCTCGTGAATTTAATGTTCGTAAGGCAAAATGTTCGTGAACTCAAGGATTCGTAAACTGAGGCATCGCTGTATTTTATATGGAATGTATGTTTCAGTCAAACACTGAACGGGCAAGTATAAAACACGGATGCTCCAACAGTCACTTCACACCTACTCTAGTACGACGAAATATATCCTTGGGTCTTCAGTCAGCCATTACTCAAGCTGCTGGCACGTAATGACTGAATTACAAACCAGCAGAGCAACCATTACTTTTTTTGTTATGCATCGCGTCCTCCTGGAGCCTCAACTGGATTTTCCACGCTCTTGTCTTGAACTCGTCGCTTCTCTTTACAGCGAATTGGTCAATGTGCGAGGGTCAATAATGTGTTCACGACAGTCCAATTCGGTGGTGCTCTCCAATGCCGTGTGGGGCTGGCCTTCAAAGTGACTAATGGCATTTTTATTGATATCGATGCCACCCAGGGTTTCGGATCCAACCGCATTCAACGTGCCAAGTTACGATGAGGTGGTCGGCAGCAGCGACTATCCCGTGCGTCAAAGCAACCTCCGGCAAAGCAACACCCACCTGCCATCCTACGAGGACATCATCTCTGCAGTGGAGAACGAGGACAGAGACCAGCCCGCTGAGGACTCTCCTCTCAACAACCCGACCGTGGCCGAGCAGCAAGCCGACGCGGCCCGGCAGCCCAGTCTGCCGGCGCGCAGCGCCAGCCGGGCCAGCCGCCTGCTGCGCCCCTTGCGGGTGAGGCGGATCAAGTCGGACAAGCTGCACCTGAAGGACTTTCGCATCCAAATCCGAAGCCCGACGCAAAACCCGGTGACCATCGAGCCCATCACACCGCCACCGCAGTATGATAACAAGCCGCCGGAATTGGGCTGAATGCGATTTTTGTACTGATAACACTCCTGAGAAGCCCATGTTTGCCAAAAGTAGGTGAGATGAAGGATGGGAGGACAATTTTGAGACCACCATCCGTGGCGAGGACATTTGGTCAGACCATGCATCTCTGGTCCTGCGCGAATTAGAGCAGCAGCACCTTGATTTAAGTGCGACATTGACTATGACGACACAAGTGTGTGATTTCAAGGGCAAAAAAAAAGGAAGATTAAGTCGATGACCGCCATCACGTAAACAAGCTTTGTGGTCTTAATTAAGAAAATGGAGTAAGATGGGAGGGAATGTGCTTTTAAAAGTGTCTTAAAGTGGCTCAAGTTGAACATTTTCAAGTTGAAAATGGTTTTTCACAGTACTTATTGTCAATACGAGATCTGGTGCTGTAATAAAAGTAAGGTTTACGTTGTTTAAAGCATTTTGTATTGTTAAAATAAATCTTTCGGTTGCCAAGTGCTTTTAATTAGTCAGTTTAAAGCAGCTGTGTCAATGCGACTTGAGTGATGTCCGGTGTGAGCTTTAATTTGTTTTTAAATGTTGAATATAAACTACACTGGCTGTGTCGCTCTTTAGCTTGACCTCATTCATTTATGCCTCATTCGCTGGACTGCTGTTGAAAGAAGTAGCAGTAGTCCAGATAAATGAAAAAAAGAGTTACATATGCAAAAAGTGTATTTATGTTCTTGAGTATCGGTCTCTTTTATGGTCTAATAATAAAATATACAGTTTATGTCGTTTTTACACTGCACGATTAATTTTGAGTGCGCATTAGGCAGGCGATTGAGAGTGTGGAGTTGGTGCAGTCTGGTCCAAAATACATTGGTTGGTTTATGGCGCCCTCTTGTGGTCAGATCATGTTTATTGGCCAAGTATGTAGAACACACAAGGTCGATCACGCTGCAGTAGTGTCATCATTAAAAAAATGACCTGACAAATACGTTTGGAGGACACTGATGCAGGCTAATCTAATAAAATTACACAGTATAAGTGGTACCTCTCAGGACCAACTGTGAGACAATGTGCAAAGTATCATGGTTATGGTTTTGGTGCGCATGGATCCTTAGCGCCGGCCTAAGGGGAGTTGCTGGAAAAGGTGGTGGGCAGGGTGTCGTGGGTCAAGTAGGAATTTCCGCGATCTTGTCTTGATTCTTGAAGCAAAAAGATAAACATTTGCTGGGTGTAAAATAATGACGACTGAACCATTTTTGATGGAGAAGAAAAAAAAATCTGAAAGTTACTTTTTCATAATGATTTTTTTATATTTTTTATGTTATTGATTTTATTTTTTAGATTGATTTTTATTTTATTGAATCCATTATACATACAGAAAACGACCTCCCCCCAAAATGAAACAAAACCATATGGGGGGAAAAATCAAAACCTTCACAATAAGTTCCTAAAACATATATACTACAGATTATAATAGTTTATACATACATAAATATTCACCTGCAGTGATTTTAGGTTTTTTTTGATACATTGTACTTGAATAAACTCATTTAACTTCTGCTTTATTGTAAGGGAGTGAAAAGATAAGAAACATGAGTGGTGTAAAAAATCGCAATTGAATCATTTTTGATGGGGGGGAATACTTTTGTTATTTATTTTTAATTTTCAAGATGAATCCAATATTACTTACAGAAAACAAAAAAATCCCCCCAAAATGAAAAAAAAAATCCAAACCTTCACAATAAGTTCGCAAAACATACATACCATAGATTATAATAGTTTATACATACAAAAAGATTCACCTGCAGTGATTTTATTAGTTTTTTTTTAATTAATTACACTTGAATAAACTGCCATTTTACTTTATTGTAATCGAGCGAATCTGTCAAACTACACATTTTCGAATCATTTTCCTCTCTTATACAACACATTTCCCCTCGACGCTCCACCCCCTCGCTTTACTTCGGAAGGATTTCTCTCTCTCTCTCTCTCTCTCTCTCTCTCTCTCTCTCTCTCTCTCTCTCTCTCTCTCTCTCTCTCTCTCTCTCTCTCTCTCTCTCTCTCTCTCTCTCTCTCTCTCTCTCTCTCTCTCTCTCTCTCTCTCTCTCTCTCTCTCTCTCTCTCTCTCTCTCTCTCTCTCTCTCTCTCTCTCTCTCTCTTCCTCTCTGGTGTGCAGCTGCCATGTAGCAGTGGGAGGCACAGCTGTCTGCGGGAAGAGCCAAAAGCCCGGGGAGTCAGTCACATTCCTGGCTGGGATTCAATGACTAAAGCAGACACAAACAAACAGAGAGAGGGAGGAGAGAGAGAGAGAGAGAGAGAGAGAGAGAGAGACTTGGTTGCACATTTGAGGCGCACGTCGGCTCGCGTAAAACGGCTGTGGGGCGAGAAAGAAACAACACTCGTGATTTTTCTTTTAGTGATTTTTCCGACTGCGGGAAGCTGTTTTATTAAAGGGGGACTGAAAAAAGAAGGAGAGGTCAAGCTATTTGAGTCTCCCTTTTTTGAATGGGCTGCTCCGGGAAGGAAAGCTGCTCCTTGTCCGGGGGAAGCTGTCTGACTGGCGGCGTGTTGGATATGCTCCGCTCGGACGAAGAGTGAACCAGACGCCTTGAAACAGGTCAAGCGATTCTTTCCTAAAAGTTTTTAGCTCTTGTTTTTGCACCCCCCCCCCCCAAAAAAAAAAAAAAAAAAAGATGGAGGTGAGCAGCTTCCAGCCTCACCCTGGACTTCAGCAAACTCTCAAGCAGTTCCATCTGAGCTCCATGCGGTCCCTCAGCGGACCCGCGGCGTTCTCCGCCCGCTGGCACCACCAGGAGTCTCTGTTCAAGGACGTTAAATCCGAGATGGTGCTCAGCCTACCGGCTCACACTCCCCCGGTTATGTCCGGGCCGCTGTTCATCCCGTCGGACCGCTCCACGGAACGCTGCGAGACACTCTTGGAGCGCGAACCCATCTCTTGCTTCGTGGTGGGCGGCGAGAAGCGACTGTGCCTGCCGCAGATTCTCAACAGCGTGCTGCGGGACTTTTCCCTGCAGCAGATCAACTCGGTGTGCGACGATTTGCACATTTACTGCTCGCGTTGCACGGCAGACCAGCTGGAGATCCTCAAGGTGGTGGGCATCCTGCCCTTCTCGGCGCCCTCCTGCGGCCTCATCACGCAGACGGACGCCGAGCGCCTGTGCAACGCGCTCATTTACGGCGGCTCGTACCCGCCGCGCCGCGGCGGTGGCGGCGGCAGCAAGGAGCACGGCGGCGGTGGCGGAGGAGGAGGTGGAGTCGCCGGCGGAGCAGGCGTCCTTCTGGAGCTGGAGCGCACCGCGGCCAGCTTCCGGGTATACCACGAGTGCTTCGGCCGATGCAAGGGCTTGTTTGTGCCGGAGCTCTACTCTGGCCCCGGAGCCGCCTGCGTGCAGTGCCTCGATTGCAGGCTCATGTTCCCCCCGAGGAAGTTTGTGGTGCACAGCCACAAGCGGCTGGAGAACCGGACCGTGCATTGGGGCTTCGATTCGGCCAACTGGAGGGCCTACGTGCTCCTGGATCCGGACTACAGCGGGAAAGAGGAGAAGGCGAACCTGGAGAGGCTGCTCAGGGACTTAAAGGGGAAATATGACTTGAGCGGAAAGATGGCCAGGAAGTCGTGCAGGGTAAGTGAAGTTTGATTGACTTGCTTTGGAGAAATGCTTTCATATTGAACTTTAACTGTGCGCAATTCACGCTTCTGCCGTGTGACCGTGGTTAGCAAACTTTTGACAGAAGCTTTGACCTACTGTCGTACCACCATGTCCAACATTGAAATGTAGCAACAAGACAGGTGTTTTGTAGGCTGTGTTCACAGCACAGCAAAATTGAAAGACTCTGAATACGGTTTCAAAGTCGATTGACTAAATGGGCCCAGTCATTGATTGGCGACCAAACCTCGGTCGAACCCTACTTCTCTCTGAAAAAGTGCCAATGAGTACAATTACACAAAAAATTGATGCATGGTTACTTGTGTGTCATTGCTTGTTGACCGTTCTAGGCTGTTGACCACTTTTCTTGCCGAAGAATCATCTTGGATAGGTCCCAGCTCACAACGGCGACCCAAATGAGGGCAAATGCTATAGAAAACGGATAGATGGAAAATGGGCTTTTTATAACAGTTCCTCTGAGATTTTATTTTTAGTACTATGTTAATTGGTGGTGCCACGCCCTTGCACTTGTGCAGGTATTTGATTGTGGGAATGTTGGAAGTATGCACACATTTTTCTACAGTACACTATTTAGCTTTTTGTAAATGTTATTCAGATTTCATATTTTCACCATTCAAAAGAGTCCAAACATTCACATCATGCAGGCCATTAGATTTGTCATTCCAATTATGTATTTTTCCCACAATTCCAAATTTCACCCTAAAAATTCCAGATTAATTGCCAATGACACATTTAATATACAGTGATACCTTGGTTTACGAACTTAATTAGTTCCCAGACAGAGTGTGTAAGGCGAAATGTGTGTATCCCAAAAAATAATTTCCCATACGAACCCAATAAAATGAGAATAATGTGTTCCCAGGTTCCCACTTTTTAATTTTCTAATCCTTAAAACTACACAAAATATACCTTATTTTATGGATAATAAGTGTGCTATAGTATTATGATTAAAGAAATAAACTAGCCGTCATCTGTACTTTTTTTAAGGAAATTGTATTGCTGCTAACTTTGGGAGAGACATCCTTCTGCTGGTACGTAACTTAGAAAAGGCCACTATTAAATTAGCTGACTTAAAGAACCACCTCAGATTCTTCAAAAAAGTACAGATGACGGCTGAAGAAACCTTTTCAACGATGGACCACTCCTGTACGACTGAGAGCTTACACAGACAAAATAAACTGTACTATATAATAAAGTCATTTTATTTATCTTTGTTATGGTACACTTGATGAGGAACGTAGCCTTCTTTCACCATCTTCAGGAATGATCCCTTGTAGGTGCTTTCTCTGCGATAATTTTACCTAGTTTTTTCATCAATTGTGTTCTGTTTAGCTGGGTTGATAGCTTTTTGCATCAAGTGTACAGGTGGCTTGTGCGGGTTATTTGTGGAGCCTGATTGGTGGGAATTTTAACCTTGCAGTCTACACTCTGCCTTTGAACTATCAAAGTTGAAATGAGTCCAAATGTCACTGTTTTCCATCCATTTGCTTACTCTCTCTCTCTGTCGTCTGCCTGTCTATTTAATGTTTAAACCACCTACACGCACTGCTGCGTTCTTGACCAATCACGTGCGGCTTTAAGACTGGGGGCGGGGAATAAAGGACCAAAAAAAAAAGTCCGCTCCCATTTCCTTGTTAGGAGAACGGGCTCGTTGCGAACGACACATCACTCATTATGGCAGCTCCCTGTGTATCCTGAAAAATAGTTTGTATGGCAAGGTAAATTTTTCATAAATTTAACGTTCGTAAACCGAAAAGTTCGTAAACCGGGGTATCACTCTAATTCATTCTCATTATCCCCATTCAAAATTTAGATTATCAGAATCAGAATCAGAATACCTTTATTCGTCCCGCAATGGGGAAATTTGCAGTCCACAGCAGCAATTGAAGAGGGATGGGGTTGGGGTGGGAGTGAAAGGATAGAAAACAAGATATTCTAAGCATAACAAAATAAAAATGTCAACTGTATACTGTGCAAATGTAGATGTGCAAAAACCGTTCTATAAACAAGACTGTACATAGTGCAGAATCAAGAGATGCATTTAGATTCAATTCACCATAACAAGAATTGTCATCATTCCCACATATCCCACATACCAAAATTTCGACATTGTTGGTCATATAATTCCACTCTAAAGTCACTAATAATACGACATCATTAGTACACTCACCTGAAACAGTGTGGGATCGATTCCTACTTTGTGACGGTGCGGGTTTGGGTGTGGTTATTTGTTTATCTCTATATATGCCCTGCGACTGACTGACGACCAGTTCAGAGTGTAGGCTGCTTTCCGCCCCAAGTCATTTGGATTGAACTCCAATAACTCCCAGCGATCTTGTTCTGGATTGAAAATGGATGGATGAGTTAACTCATTCACTGCCAGATGTGCTAGAATGTGCCCACTCCAGTGCCAGGGTTTTTTTTGTCATTTTCACTCGAATTCCAGGACTCACAAAATATTGAGTTTTAGGACTATATAAATGTTCAATTCAGCGTAAGAAACCTTAGGCTCTCTTCTTTCATCAGAAAAAAAAGATTTATTTACTGAATTATATGGGCTTGGAGTTATATGAGCATGAAATGAGGGCAGATCCAAAATACGATGCAATACATATTGGTTTATGTCGCGGTTTAAGAACAGCTTAAGCTGGAACAAAGCGCTAATATGGAAAAAGGGAAAATGCTACTGCCTTGTGGAAGGGAATAAAACATAGCTAGAAGTCTAGCCAGCGCTTTATCGGCACCCAAGCAAGAAAAAACAAAACCCGAACTAATTCGGGAATGATGCTTTACGTCACAGGTGTCAAAGCCAAGGCCAAATCCGGCCCGCCACATCATTTTTTTCGGCCCGCGAAAGCAAATCAAACTTGTTAAATTCCATGATGATTGCTAAAATCTGAGCCAAAATGCCATATTTTTGGATGTTAACCACAATAAAAGTCATTATTCTTGACTTCAGATTTGAAAACGAGTTATTCATTAATTTGCTGTGTGCTCTATATGTAATATTTGAAGGGATTTAAACATTCTAATGGGTTCCCCAAATTCATAACGGCCCTCGAGAGGAAACCATAACTACAATGTGGCCCGCGGCAAAAAAATGACTTTGACACCTCCTTTACATCATATACTCAATTCCCGGATAAATTTGTGAATGGCAGTGAATGAGTTCAAGATCCTTCTGCATTTTTCACAGACATATTGCACTAACATCATGAGTAGCATTGCATATCATTCCACATTTTACACCAAAATCATTCCCCTTCCCTAACTTTAAATGTCATTCCAGATTTTTCCGTGTGATTCATTTTCACTATCATTCCATTCCCCCCCCCCCCCATTTCACACATTCCAGCATTGACATGCAAGTTCTCCAGAAATTGAATCTTCATGCTGCTTTTAGCATTGTAACGGTTCATCATAATTTGGGGGTTGTACAACACAAGAGACTCCAAATATACAAGTGTAACAAATATGTCTGGATCATACAACATGTGCACTCGATGTGAAGATAAATGCAGATGTGATGGATTTTAGGCAGATTAGAGAAGATGGGGGAGGAGAAAGTCTATTTTCAGGTGGGGAGGGGGTTAAAAGTTTAATGAGATTGGGGATATGGATACATCTGTGCGTGTGTTTGAGGGTGGCCACGGTGGGATAATCTGCGCGTGGGTGGGTGTGGGTGTCATCGTGATGGCGTCCTGAGTGGGTCAGCGTGGACAAAAGAGCATAGAAGATGGGGGTGGTGGCTGACTGTCTGCGTGTCTCCGTCACACAGCAGCTGGTGTGTGGGACTCGCAAATGAGTGGACATCTCCGTGGGCATTGGCGCAGTGTGAGCGCCAGCCAGAAGATTTGTCAGCACAGGGGAACCTAAAGCATAAAAACTGAGCGAAGTTGCACAATGGAGGGGGGTGGGTGGGCAATGGCTATAATTGGGAAGTATCAGAATCGTTTTTTACATTTATACTATATCAACTTTGTCATTTCACTCATTCACTGCCAGACTTGCAAAAATGTGTCCAGTCCAGTGCCTGGGTTTTTGTCATTAACACTTAAATTCCAGGACCCACAGAATATTGAGTTTTAGGGCTACATAAACATTCAGTACGGCGTAAGATACCTTTGACTCTCTTCTTTCATCAGAAAAAAAGAGTTAAATCCTAAATTATATAGGTCTGGAGTTATATAAGATTGTAATGAGGACGGCTGTCCAAAATGCAATGCAATACAGAATATTGGTTTAAATAGCGCTTTAAGTAGTAGTGGTTAGCACACCGGCTTCACAGTGCAGATTGGTAATGGAGGACGGCTGTTTCCTCCCACACTCAAAAAACATGCATGGCAGGCAGATTGACCACTCCAATGCCCGAGGTGTGAGTGTGAGAGTGATATGTCTTTGTGTGCCCTGAGATTGGCTGGCAACCAATTCAGGGTGTCCCCCGCCTCGTGCCCGAAGACAGCTGAGATAGGCTCCAGCAACCCCCGCGACCCTAATGAGGAATAAGCGGTACGGAAAATGAGATGAGATGAGATGAGATAGCGCTTTAACAACAGTCGGAGATGGAAAAAAGCGCTAACATAGACAAAAAGGGAAATGCTGCCCCCTTGTGGAAGGGAAAAACATGGCCAGAGGTCTGACCAGCGCTTTTTCGTCACCCAAGTAAGGAAAAACAAAACCTGAAAAAAATCAGGAATGGCGCTGGACGTCATATTTTCAATTCCCAAATAAATTTGTAAATGGCAGTGAATGAGTTAATTAAATATTTTTAGAAAAAGACAACATAAACCCAAAAAAGTAAGGCTTGTGAGAGCACTTGCTGCCGGCTGCCTACTCGGGCGCCATCTTGGATTTCTTCTTATGATGATGACCATGAATCAATGAATCAAAAAAATAACAATTGGAAAGTTTAGTGACCTCAAAAAAACTCACTCTTAACCTGTCAGCTGGACCTCTCTCTATTTATTTAAGTCTGGTTAGGTACAATATAAATGGAGCAGCGACACTTAAAATGATAATACTTGTGGTTTCCGACCTTGTATGAATTAGACACCAACCCATTAAGGTCATAAAAACTAGTCAGGCTTGAGGTAGCTTGCTGCCAAATAGTGAAATCCAATTTGTCCGTATTACGACAAGACATGGTCATGACGTAACATGTTTGCTTTCTGTTTCAATTTCCATAGAAGACGAGTCAGCCATGAAAAAAAGCCTGTTTACCCACTGTTTCAATTTGTATGATAGGTTGTTTACTCACGAAAAACTAGTCGGGCTTGATTTTAGTCAATTAGTTAGCAAACTGCTGCTTTCTTCCAAGGACTAAAATCAAACCTGTTATTTTAGCACGAGTAAAGACAAAAATATTGACATTGTCAAACATTTTACTTTTTGAAATGGTTTGGAGCGATAAATGCTATGGATGATTGGCAGTTCCATCAATCCCAGTTGGGAAAGATGAGTTGCAGGTAACTGAAGCTTGGTCATGGAACAAATTAACTCATTCACTGCCAGATATGTGCAAAAATAATAATTGATAAGCAAAGAACCGCAAATGAAATTTATTGGCTAGGTTGACACTACGTTACTGTTATACGTTCATTAGTTCATTCACTGCCAGACGATTCTGCAAAAATGTGTCCACTCCAGTGCCAGGGTTTTTGTCATTTTCACTCCAATTCCAGGACCCATAAAATATTGAGTTTTAGGACTATGTAAACATTATATTCAGCGTAAGAAACCTTAGGCTCTCTTCTTTCATCAGAAAAAAAGACTTATTTCCTAACTTATATAGATCAGGAGTTATGTGAGCTTGAAATGAGGGCGGATGTCCAGAATACAATGCAATACATTGGTTTATGTCACGCTTTAACAACAGCTAAAGCTGGAACAAAGCGCTAGACTCTCTAGAGTTAATTCCCAAGTTAGATGGCTCTGGAGTTATATGAGCTTGAGATGGGGGCAACTGTACAAAATATAATACAATACATATTGATTTATATAGCACTTTAACAACAGCTGAAGCTGTAACAATGCACGAGCAGGGACAAAAGGCAAATGCTGCCCCCTCGTGAAAGAGAAAAACCATTGCCAGAGTTCTGACCAGCGCTTATCAACACCAAAGTATGAAAACAAAACCCGAACAAATTCGGGAATGCCGCTCCACGTCATACTTTTCAATTTCTAAATACATTCGGGATTGCCAGTGAATGAGTTAATCTATTATCTCCAGAAATCACTCCGCTAGTTGATGCAAATAATGTGGTTGAAAATGTTGTCCCAAAACATTTTGCCTGTATTGTTGTTTATTATCATATTAAAATAAAGTGAAAGCTGTGCAGTCAGCCTATAAAAGAGTGTGTTTCACACACATGACAGAGCGTGAGGTGTGGGGGTGGGCGGTCAAAGCGTATTGGCCGTGGTTCACTGTCAGTCGTGTCCCACTTAGCAGACAGGCCTCGCTCCTTGGGGAGCTGCGCACCAGCGCTGCTGCCATACATCAGCCTGACAGGCCAAGCTGCTCAAAGGCCAGACGGTGGCTCGCACATCAAGCTTAGTCGGGCAAATACAAAAAAAGAGTCCACGTTATCGGCCGGCTTCAGACTCCCTTGCGTGTCACGCAGCTTTAAGAATTAAAGCCGTGACTCACCTGTCTGCAGTTGAGATTGTGGAAGACTATAAGTCGCATCGCCAAACAAATGACATACAGTAAAGTCTTGTTATATCGATATTCTCGAGAGTCGGAAAAAATATCGATATAACCGGACTATCGATATATCCGGTCCTGCGGCATGTACATTTTCTCCTTGCATTCATAGAAATAGTATCGTAATAAGCAGTACTATCGATATAACCGATATCGATATAACGAGACTTTCCTGTATTTAAAAAGGTTTCCATACATAAGGCATTATAAGGTGCACCTTCAATGAATGCACATATTTTAAAATGTTTTCAATACAGAAGGTATTATGAGTTGCATGGTCAGCTTTTGAAAAAAAATATTTTCTTTTAGGTGCGCCTTATAGTGCAGAAAATATGGTATATATTTTTATAAATGAATTCAAGTTAATTAAATTGAGTTAGCATATTTTCTGGTGTCTAAGGCGCACTGGAGTATAAGGACCCCCCCCCCCCCCCCCCCCCAGTGAATAGCGTATTTTCTAACTTTTTCCATATAAAGACACTCCCCTACTTACAAGCATTCAAGTTACGAACAACAGTACATTTTTGTAGTAACATATGTAGCATTCTCTCCAGTGGTACATATCTGTGTAGAGCATATATTTTATTAAATGTTTATTTTTCAGTACAAAGCAATTCAGGTTACTTATACAAGCCTTAAAGGACAACCGACGCCCTGGACAAGTTGTGTCCATAATTTGTAAAATGACTTCAAATGACTTCTACTGAGCGTATTTTACAAAGATTCCACGACGTATAGCTATATTTTACGTTTTAAGACTCGCGCTGAATATTCAGGAAGCTTGTTTTTGAGTTGATGACGATGCCTGACCTGACGTCACGTCTGGAACGCCCCTGACCGAGAAAGCGACAAACAATGCATTTTGGGTACTTTGTTTGGTCTGAAAACTTTGTGTTGATCCATGTTGATGGCGAAATTAGAAGGAAAATACATAAATAATGCGATGGTGAATCGTTGTGTGTTGCACCAAGACTATTATTTGGTTCTAGTTGACACAAATTCCCAGCAGGCAAATCAGCCCTTTTCCAACGTAGCATCGGCGCCATCTTGTGCATTTTCTGGTATGCTACATTGGAGTCCTGATGTCTTGAATTGATACGCAACTACTTCTTTAATCGATTGCAAACATTTATGCTTTCCTCTTAGGAACTATTTGAATCATATTCATAACTGGATGAGTAACAAGAAAGCATCTTCGCCGAATCTGAAGCCATTATTTTGATTCTAGAGCAAGGCAAGACGTCATAGCGTGACTTCACGAACAAGGGGACGGGACCTTCTGAAACTGGCCATTTCTGGTTTCTTTTTGAAGTCGTTTTTGTACACTTGAAGTCATTTTTATTGGTGTTTTCATTTGACAAAAAATATCATCCTGCATGTTTTTAGATCCTATAAAACGTCAGTTAGAAAACAAAAAAATGGCGTCGGTTGTCCTTTAAGTCTAATTTACAGTTCGATAACAAGCAGCAAAGTCAGAGCAATGAATTCAAACCCGAGCTAGCTGACAACAGAATGTAGTAAGCATGCTAACGTGTTACCGCATAGAAGTCATAGATTGGATTTTACGACTTGAAGCAGAGCAGTGCTGTACATTCATTCACAAATTAAGCCCTTACTAGTTTTAGTTTACTTAGTTTTAGTTTACTTTAGTTTTAGTTCTGTCTAAATGGCATGCCCATAAACATTTACTGTCACTCTGTCATGAAGTATTACAAACAAGATGGCACTTGCTAATTTTTGTGGGCTCTAACATTTCAGGTCTGGCTAATTTGAAATGTCTTTGTATTCAAATCCAAACAATTTGGAGCTCATAATAGAGTGGCGTTGCATTTTGGTTAAAACATTTTGACTGTAAAGTGTCCTTGGGAGTTTTGAAAGGCGCTTATAAATCAAATGTATTATTATTATTACACCCTTTCATGTCGCTACAAATGTGCCTAACCATCTCTAGTTTGTTGCCTTGCTGGGTCATTAGAAACCACAGGAGACCAGAAATTATTGCCTAAACATTTAAATCAACCACATTGTTATGTTGCCGTTACATCTTGAAGCAAAGACACGTTTGATACTCGGTAACAGGCAAAATAATTTAGGTCCAATAAAGTTTTGTAAACATGATTTCAATGCGACATCTTGAAATAATCAATTGGAATTGGATTTCACTACAACTGGGCAATATGCATTCAGGTCCACCTAAGCGGGCTGTTGTAGGGAATCCACCCCCCTCCTCCCATGGAACAGAGTATAACGTTGATTGAGAGTTTTGGGGGGGAATACTGAGTCATTGTGTCCGTTCTGCATCACGTCTGACATTTTGAATGCTCTGGCGAGAACAGCGGCTGCAGGCCAAGCCTTGACCCGTTGTCAAAGGGCCATGACCCTTGACCTTTCCCAAAGACGCTGACACACCCACTCTGCCTCACCCCTGCCCCAACTGGCCAATCACCCTTCAGTCCGTTGACCAGATGGTCGTTTGATGAAGAGAGCAAGGAGGATCTGGTGACGTGAGGATTGAATTATTTTTAATCAACTTTGACTTCAGTCAAAAAATATAAAGTATGAAGATAACGCCAATGGGTCAAATACTGGTTGTAATCCCCCCCCCCATACACCAACATAGCCTCATCTTCATTAACTCATTCACTGCCAGATGATTTGCAAAAATATGTCCACTCCAGTGTTTTTGTCATTGTCACTCAAATTCCAGGACCCACAGAATATTGAGTTTTAGGACTACATAAACATTCAATGCAGCGTAAGAAACCTTAGACTGTCTTTTTTCATCTGAAAAATAGTTAATTCCTAAATTATATAGTCTGGAGTTATATAAGCTTGAAATGAGGGCGGCTGTCCAAAATACAATGCAACACATACATATTGGTTTATATAGCACTTTAACAACAGCTGAAGCTGGAACAAAGTGCTAACATGGAAAAAAGGGAACTTCTGCCCCCCTTGTGGAGGGGGAAAAAACCATTGCCAGAGGCCATGACCAGCGTTTCACCCAAGCAAGAAAAAACAAAACCCAAACTAATTTGGGAATGGCACTCCATGTCATATTTTCAATTCCCGAATAAAATTTTGAATGGCAGTGAATGAGTTAAAAGCTCGAAAAACAAGGAATTAGATTTTAACATTTTTTGAAGCAGTTTTGAGTTGAAAGCGTGAAAGTTTGCGCAGGAGGTCATACGTTAGTCCCTTCTTTAATGGCGCGGCTATTAAAGTTATTCAGCTGAGGCCAATTTATGCCATTTTTCATCCCATTGTTCCTTTCAGTCGGAGGACATTAGCCTCAAACGTGGCGTGAACCAATCAAGTCAACGTCAAGGGCTTGTGATTCCACTTAACTGGTGTGATTAAAGTTATTGAATTCATAAAAACTGGTAGCACTCTGCTACAACATTAACTTCCATGTTAGGGGCTGTGTAACAACCAAAATACAATCCAGGGGAACCAATTGATGAACAATATTACTGGTACCAACCCAAAAAAGTACAGTATTTATCTATTTATGTATTTAGATATTTATTTATAGATGTATGTGTGTATCTATTTATCTATTTACCTTTGTATCTATTTATTTATTTATGTATTTTATTTTTTTCATTTATTTATTAGTCCATTTATTTATTGAGACAATATTTACGCAAATGCAGCGATAAGGACTTTGAGCCCACAGAAAAAAACGGATCCTGTGACTGTAAAGTGACCTTGAGAGTTTTGAAAGGCGCTTATAAATGAAATGTATTATTATTATTATTATTATTGATGAAAAGGTTTCTTCAGCCGTCATCTGTACTTCTTTGAAGGTGTCGGACGTTTTGCTTCTTATCCAAGATGCTTCTTCAGCAAACTAAAGTTTTACTGGTAGTTTCAGCCCTATTTCTATCCCTACTGTCCAGACGTGGCGGTGCCGGACTCTGCTATGATAGGTCCCTGCTCTCAGGTTGGGGGGAGCAGAGGACTATTCCCTGCGGCTCCACTGATTGCTTCTATTGTCCGGACTGACGACTGGCCTGATTGCCCTATTTGCCCTGGTATCACCTCATCAGCATAACTAATCCTATGTTGCCTAAGCACTCTGTTGTACGAACGATCCAAATTGAACTTCACACCATATCGGTTTAGTGAAGGATTTAGCCGTTTTATGAAAATTGCTTCTTTTACTCCCCTTTCAAACCATCTATGTTCTTTCGCAAAGATTTTAACCTCAAGTCAGCTAAATCCTTGCGTTACGCACAGGAGGGAAATGGAGTCGGTGGCTGCTGACTGTTGGGGCTCAATATAACTTCACATATAAGGCGCACATATGTGTAAGGTGTTGGGTCATCTTTTCAAGAAAATGAAGGCTTTTGGGTGCGCCTTATACATCGGAAAATACAGTAGTCTAATGTTATGGTTATTATTATATAACTCTATTTTGCGGATTTTCGTCTATCGCAGGTGGTCCTGGTCCCCATTAACTGTGAAAAACGAGGTATTACTTTAGTCATCATAATTTTGTTGTGTTTTGAAATACAGGCATGCTTGTACATAGAAAA
Source organism: Hippocampus bargibanti (assembly GCF_051943395.1). NCBI lineage: Eukaryota > Metazoa > Chordata > Actinopteri > Syngnathiformes > Syngnathidae > Hippocampus > Hippocampus bargibanti. The sequence goes on from NC_142745.1 coordinate 10,735,967, forward strand.
AAGGAAGTCCTAAATATAAAAAAAATGAAATAAGTATGAATGAATATTAAGAAAAATTCAATAATTTGACGCTCAAGTGATTTGCAAAAGAACCTGCACATAACATAACAAAATTATATAGAACATTTTGAAATAATATGTTACAAAAATACAGTGTGGTTTACATCTTTGCTCAGGTTGATGTGTTGTCTTTTGAATCTCCAGCACGCTGGCATATTCACAAGAGGGTAGATTAAAATGCGCTCTCCGGGCCGGCTCATTTCCATTCCCATCTGTCTGCTGACCTCTAGGAAGCCACAACATGACATCCTCGACGTGCCCGTCTCCCCGCCGTCCACCAAGTGGGCTCATTCTTCCACGAATTTTGCATCTATTGTGGCCTTGGGTCTTTTCTTTCGTCTTCACGCGACCCCCCCTTGCCCTGCCCTGTTGTGCTTTCAGCTGACCCCCACTCGAGACCGTCACCTTGTCGCCGCGGTGCATGCGGAGCCAGCGTTTGGCCGTTGTGCGGGCGTCATGTCAGGGGCTCCCAGGGGCTGTGGCCTCCATTCTCCCAGGGGTGACCCCGTGTTAAGAGTGTCAGCTGGGGTTCCGTCGTGGCTGATGTGGGCTAAAGATCTGCTGCCTCTTTTGTCCGAGGCGCGGCTTTTCATACGCTGTGAAGTGCGGGCTCCTTTCTCTTTTTGTTCCAAGGTTCTTGTCTCTTTCGGGTGCGGTGCGAAGGGCTCCGTCACCTTCAGCCTCCCCCAGGGTGGGAAATCCGCGTCTCTGCCTTCTTCTTATTGCTTGCTAACGGAGCTAAAAGTGGGGTTAGCATGTCTGATAATGAGATGCCGATTACCTTACCCGTATACTTATTTGTACTTGTAGAAGTATTGTACTAAAAAATAATGAATAGATACTATTTATTTTCACCACCTGTAAATATTATAAATATATACAGACAATAAGTTCAAGTTCACAGGCATACGTCTTTTGTTCTCGTATGACCGATAGAAAGTTATTGTTCTGTCATTGTGAAAACTCTTCTTTGTTTGTTTTTATACGATTGGATTATTCTGCCCCCCAATGGTAAAGATGCTATCACCAGTGTTAGCTTTAATAAATACAATACAATACATACTGATTTATATAGCGCTTTCACAAGAGCTGATGCTGTAACATAGCGCTTAACAAAACAGGTAACATGAAGTAAAATATTTGTTAAAAGTTTGAATGTTAAATGATAATAAACAAATAAATAAATAGCTAGCTAGATGGGTAGCTAGCTAGGTAGCGAGTTAGGTAGGTAGCTAGGTATGCAGATAGATAGCTAGATAGATAGATAGATAGATAGAATACACTAATATTTTTAATGAACTATAAACATGTACATTGAATGCTGCGCTAAGTACAATTAGCAATAAGGCTGTGGAGACAATAAAGCAAATTGGCTGATTTTTTATTTAATTCAAACAGCTCACACGCCAATTTGCACAAGAACATTAACATGTATCAAGTAAACACTTAAAAAAACATGGAGCCTTTTGTAAAACATCATTAAAAATGTCAAAGAGACTCTGTGTGTTTACAGTGAGAGAATCGAGTGATTAGTGTTGATCAGTGTCGCCTGTTCTGTCAGTCACAGAGCAGATGCCTGTATTGGGTTAGTCATCATCAATTTCTCCCCGATCGCCGCCCAATTTCCAGCCCTGTGATTAAGACTCAAGCCCATCTGCTGCAGAGACAGGAAATCTTGGGCTGCATCTGCTGCGGGTTGAAACGCTAAGCCTCTCGCAGTCAAGGGGTGCGGCGAGTGGTGTGGCGGGTAGGAGTTTAAACTCCCTTAATCCCACCTAACTCCTGGAATGCTGAGAGCGTGTTGCACACCCACCCAGACTTGCGCCATCTCTCGGAAACAAGAGATGAGAGTCAAACGGGCTTTACATGGTCGTCGAGGCTCATTCAAAGTTCGGGCCTATAAGCATCCCCTATGGAACGCGGTAATTAGAGCGTGCATCGAATGTAGTGCAGCAGCTAAGCACATACAGCACATACGCGGGTTATGTTCCCGAGATGCCCACGATACACATTTCACTTTCGAAACATACGCTAAAAATGTATTTGAACACACAGAGAACATTTGCAAGCGTAAAATGAATACAAAATATTTTGGATCTGTCGTGTTGTATATGTGAACGAAAAGGAAGGGTGGCAAATAGTGAGTCATTAACCTGTTGTAATGTTTTCATAAAGGATATAGAATAAAGGCCTGTGAGTATTTTATTTGATCTTTAGAAATGTGTTGTAGTGTAATAGGGTCTGACCGATATGGAGTTTTGAGGCTGAGGTTGGCTAATAATTGTCAAAATGCTATTGAGATCACAGTCATTTTCAATTCCCAAATAAATTTGTGAATGGCAGTGAATAAGTTAAATATATGTATTGGAGAAAGATTACTTACTTTGTCCTTTGGTATTTATTGAACTTAACACGTAGGATACATAAATCTGGGGATGAGGGGGGGAGGGATCTGAAGTGTTACCCCCTGCAAGGAATTTCTGAACCGTGATCAATTAGCCAGTGTTCACCCACATCCATTTAAAACTGGAGGTTAAAAGAACCAACAAGAGGAGCTGTCTACATATGCATTCCATTTAAATGCTAAAGCTCCACCAGTGTTGGATCACATCGCAGCAGAAGCGGGCCCTGCTGGTGCCATATGACAAATCGGCATGCTGCTCCTACCTCCAATCCGCCCACTGACCACCTCCAAAGCTGGGCAAGGAAGGAGGATTAGCTCACGCAGCTAAAAGCAAACAGACTGCTCTGTGTTCAGACAGCTTTTGCTGCAAATCTTGTTTGTGCCTCCTGTTTTGATGGCTCCCATCACCAGTGGGGCTACGCTACACTTCAGAACCAATGCCAAGAACTGTGTATGCATGCGTTGTGTCTCTGTGGGTTAGGGGGAATTTTTTGAAGGTATATGTGTATACACACACACACACACACACACACACACACACACACACACACACACACACACACACACACACACACACACATATATATATATATACAGTAAAGTCTCGTTATATCGATATTCTCGGGAGTCCGAAAAAATATCGATATAACCGGGACTATCGATATATCCGACCCTGCGCGCATGTAATTTTCTCCTTGCGTTCATCGAAATAGTATTGTAATAAGCGGTACTATCGATATAAGCGATATCGATATAACGAGACTTTACTGTATATATATAGGCTCAGCACAGTCTTGTGCTTGTCATCTATTTGCAATTAGGTAGAGTACATTTACAAAGTACAGTAAAGTCTCGTTATATCGATATTCAAGGGAGTCCGAAAAAATATCGATATAGCCGGGACTATCGATATATCCGACCCTGTTTGCATGTAATTTTCTCCGTGCGTGCATAGAAATAGTATCGATATAACCGGGACTATCGATATATCCGATATCGATATAACGAGACTTTACTGTACTTTGCTCCATTCGGATGCTCCCTATAGGATACATTGAGATCATCGACTTCCATGAGTTTGTCATGAATTAGCAAAGTCACACAAAATAAATTGCTTGTAGCCTGGTAGAGCTTACAAGAGCACGGTTTCTGGAGAATAAGTTTGATGTGCAGTCTGGCTATGTGCGTACGTGCGTGCGTGCATGTGCCTATGTTGTTGCATGTGGGCAGGTGAGCGTTGTTGGACTCAAGTCATGGCGGTTTGCGGTCGCCTGGTGGTGATTGGAGGGCGGCTGTGGTTGCTAAGCAGAGTTGTGCTAAATAAGAACTTGCTGGCTTTCGCCGGTTCCGAGGAAAGTGCATCAGAGCGCACGGCGGCACACATATGTATCGTACTGTACTGTACACTAGTGTGCACAGACCTCACACTGCATGGGCCTCTCACAGCTGAGAGACCTCAGCCCTCTCCTCCTTCTGCTGCTCCTTCTCGATGCATCACGCATTCTTTTCCCTGCGGCACCGCTCTGCGTGAAGCTTTCCTCTCCATCAGCGAGACCGTTCACCTCCTCCATTTGACATGGGGTCGATCCTGGAGGACATAAACGCTCGCGCAAGCCCGCCCGTACAGCAGACCTGCATGGGCTCCCCTCCAACTGCACCGCACTGCACTCCCCCTCACATTGCTTTCTACATCTCGACCTCCACTCACACTGGCCTACATACAGAGGAATGGAAAGCTGGAAAATTTGAAATGCCCAAGGACTAGAAACCATATTCTTAATTATTAATCCTGCCTCTTAACTCTCAATTTATGTGTGGTTAATTGCGTGTCGTTATGTTCTAACATCAAATAATGGACATTTGATGTTGTATTTGAAAGTGTAATAATAAAATATAGATAGCATTCCTTCAGCGCATCTGTCGTTATTGCTGACGGAATAAAAATATGCTTTTCAAAAGACTTGAGTGGGGAGTGTTGATGAACAATATGCAAACTTCACATGGGCTCGACATGCATCCTTGCAGAGATGGAGCCATGTGGTATTGTCAGCAGGTGCCAGTTTCAAATGAATTCAGCACACTCTGCTGGAGTGACGCTTTGGGTACGAAACAGTCACCCCGGGATCTGCCATGCTCCCTCTTTATTATTGCATCATGGGGGTCAGGTGTTGTGCCTCTCTCTCTTTTTCCTGGCCTGACTTCTGTTAGATTTCAAAGTGGATTTTGCTGATATTCATGAATGGTGGATTTTTGCACAAGAAAAACAAATACAACAATGTAACACAAATACAACAATGTAACATTTTTATGTCTTATACTCAAACATCAATGAGTACATGGGGAAAGTCGTTAAGATTGCACAACTGTCCATTTTTTTAATGTTCCTGTTGTGTTTATTATTTTGCTTTTTGTTGACAATGATGTGAAGCGCTTTGTTACAGCTGCAGCTGTTGGGAAAGCGCTATATAAATTAGGATGTATTGTATTGTGATATAAAATCAACTTTAAAATTCTTCTTTATACATTTAAAGCTATCCATAACCTTTCCCCGCCATACCTATCTGTCTTTCAAATTTCTATTCCCTCTCGTTCCCTCAGATCCTCTTCCTCCCTCCACCTCTGTGTGCCCCCTGCCCGTCTCAGCACGATGGGGGACATAGCTTTCAGCCGCTCTTCCCCCAAACTCTGGAACTCACTTCTTCCCAACATTCATAACATTGATTCTCTTTCCACCTTCAAATCCGATCTCTGTGTAGCTTTATCTCTTGTTTCTATATATAATTGTATTTTATTTATTATTGTATCTATGCTTGTCTGTGACTGTAATGTCCTTGAGAACTTTGAAAGGCGCTTGAAATAAAATGTATAATTATTATTGTAAATTTAATAATCCACATTCAAAAATGTCCCCAACATTGGATCTATAACTATTAAAAACTGTTAAATTGCACAACACAAATTGCCTGCTGGGTTTGGCGTTTACATCAAATGCAAGAAAATATTTATATCAATGCATTTGGATTATGTGTCCCGTATGCATATTTTCCCCATTGTGGGACTGTTAAAGGCCTTTATGGTTCTGATTCTGAATGTGTGAATGATTCCAGAGGTGATAAAAGGGACATTGTTTTCATCATCATTCTCAAAAAGATACCCCCCTCTTTCCCCGCACTCCCTTGCAGCTGCACCACTGTACGCTCTGCCACAGCATATTGAGTCGCTCCAAAGAGATTAGCCTCCCCGACATCCCTAATTTCTCCACCTATTGTGGTGGTAACCAAAACTGGGGGATCAATGGGAGGAAGTGGCTTTTATAGCCACCAGCAGGTGCAGGACACCCACGCCACCCCAAGAGGTTCTGCTGAGATACTCCAGGAATCTTTTGGGGCTCAACATGAGCCCTCAGTCACCGCCCGAGAAATTCTTTTGGCGAATGGTTCCCCCCCCGCTCCCTACTGCATGCACATCTGGTGAACAGCACTAGCACCCCTGTCATCTTTTTAAAGCGTTGAGGTCATTTCCATCCTATCAGTAAAATGGAAACACATGATGTACAGGCTTGGTTCTGAATGGGGTGGGGCTGGCATGGAGCACGGTTGACATACGGCTTCTTGCAGGCTGCCAAAAAAAAAAGGTTACGCGATATGGCTTCTCTCACGTCTCAGTGATAAAGATGCGGAACTGATGCATACGTTTTGTTTACTGCCTTCGCCCTAAGGTGATGTCAGAGTTAGAAACAGCGTGCCGTTTTCTCTTGGGAGAAAGGGGATGTCGGCGCTTTTAATTAGGGTTCCCCTTCCGCAATAAATCGTGCACATTTCCATGATTCTGTGCCACAGTTCCGCTCTCATTCCCAACTTGGCGCCATTGTTCCATTTCGTTGTTGCTATGTTGGACTGAAAGTATATTGGAGACCGGCGCCGACGAGTGGTTAGCATGTGTGCCTCACAGTTTGCCCTTGTGGGATTGAGGTTCGGTTTAGTCTGAATATCCATCTCCGGGCTTCCTGTGTGGAGTTATGAACGGGTACTCTGGCTTCCTTCCACATTCCAAAACATGCCTGTTCGGTCCACTGAAGAATGTAAATTGCCCATAGGTATGAATGTGAGTGCGTATGGGGGGGGGGGGGGGTTGATCTGCAGAATGTGCGTCGTTGAGGGTGGATGCCGCTTGTCTCGCCGATATTAAAATGGGATAGATTCCAGCTCACATTCCAAATGAGGACAAGCAATAAAGATTGAATGTATAATGGCATTCTCACATTTTCTTATCTTTCACAAAAGTTGCTAAAGAAAAAGAAGCTTGAGTGAAGATGATGTCTCGCTGATATGTTGACAACTTGTGTCTTGGTCAGGGTTCTGAATACAATACGGAAATGCTTATTGATTATCAACTTAGCTGGATTCTGATATTTGAAGACTCAAATCTATTAATGGATCTCAAAGCAAACATGGTGAAGTAGTATTGAGCTGTTATGCAGCACGCAAATAAAAGTTTACTACTGGAAGTGAAGTCATAAAAGTAATGTATTCTCCGGTGTGTAAGGCACACCCCAATGAATGGTGTATTTTCAAACTTTTTCCATATTTAAGGTCCTCCGGACGACAAGGCGCATCTTCAATGAATATATCCCGTATTTATTCAAGTATAACGTGCACCCTTAATTTTCGATTAAAAATCGGTATACAATTTTATTTGACTTTTTCTCGGCTCGGTAACAGTATATCAATTAAAATATGAAGAACACTGAATCGAAACTCTGGATATTGGTAATTTCCCCCCGTAAAAGAAGTAGTGTGTAACCCCAGCCTCTTCTGTAGTGCCTTCTTATAATGCGGTGTGCTCGAAATTTGGAAAATGTTTATATATAGTATTTAGATAAACCTTTTTCATTCATTGAAGGTGCACCTTATAGACCAGTGCGCCTTATATATGGAAAAAGTTTGAAAATACCCCATTCATTGGGGGTGCGCCTTATACTGCGGTGCGCCTTATACAATGGAAAATACAGTAGTTTGTAAAATTAAAAAATATGCCATTCATTGGGGGTGCACCTTATACTCTGGTGCGCCTTATACACCGAAAAATGTGGTACTTTGTAAAATTTGAAAATACACCAATTATTGGGGGTGCACCTTGTACTCCGGTGCACCTCATACACCGGAGAATACGGTACTTTGTAACATTTGAAAATACGCCATTCATTAGGGGTGCGCCTTATACTCAGGTGCGCCTTATACACCAGAAAATATGGTAATTTGTGTCGCTCATCCAAATTCCCCTGGAAGCTTCTTGCTAACTTTTTGACCTTGCATTACTGGCATTGGTGTCATTTGAAATAAAAGTTTTTCTATACAGGAACTCTGGGAGCCATCAGTATGCCACGGCTGAGATTTCCTGTCTTGTTCATGTACATTCCTGCCACACTGTGGTTTCCATTTGGCGGGAGACAGAGAGAAGGAAGCAGAAGGAGGGGTGGGGTCAGACTACGTGGAGGCATCTTCCAACAGGGCTCGATGGCAGACTGTGCCGCAGCTCTCTGCATATATCGAGGGCGTATGGTCCTCCGTGGCGCGTTTCTGTCCTCATTACCTCTGCGCCAGCTTCGCTTAGCCGCCTTTGTTATCGCTCGCCTTTGCTTGAAACTGGAGAGTATGGAGCAAAGTGCTGAAATGGCACTTTTGCTCGGCTGCTCACAACGACTTGTGTGCCGTGCAGGAGGAAACGTACCGCGGACAAGCGCACTCCCAAAAGACTAAGACTGTTAACTCATTCTCTGCCAGATGATGTGCAAAAATGTGTCCACTCCAGTGCCAGGGTTTTTGTCATTTTCACTCAAATTGCAAGACCCACTCAGTATTGAGTTTTAGGACTACATAAACATTCAATGCAGCATAAGAAATCTTAGACTCTCTTGTTTCATCAGAAAAAAAACCAGTTAATTCCTAAGTTATATGGATCTGGAGTCATCTAAACTTGCAATGGGGGTGGGTGAACAAAAAGCAAACGCTGCCCCCTCGTGGGAGGGAAAAAACATTGCCAGAGTTCTGGCTTTATCGGCAACCCCATTTTGTCTTTGGGCTAGGACACATATTTTTTATATATACTCTGTCTGTCCGTCCATTCGTCCATATATCTGTCTATCCATATATCTATCTATCCATATATCTATCTATCCATATATCTATATATACCTATATCTATATATACATATGTATATACATCTATGTATATATATATATATATATATATGTATATATTTATGTATGTATGTATGTATGCATGCATGCATGCATGCATATATATATATATATATATATATATATATATATATATATATATATATATATATATATATATATATATATATGTATGTATGTATGTATGTATGTATGTATGTATGTATGTATGTATGTATGTATGTATGTATGTATGTATGTATGTATGTATGTATGTATGTATGTATGTGTGTATGTGTGTGTGTGTGTGTGTGTGTGTGTGTGTAGATATAATATGTGTGTATGTATATATATGTGTATATGTATATTTCAATTCAGGAATGGCAGTGAATAAGTTAACGGCTTTAAGATTGTTTGGTTACTTCAAGTGTGCATGTACAATATATATTCATGTACTTTTATGAACAAATTAAGCTAAACTTGGTTCCGCCCTAACACATAATATATATATATATATATATATATATATATATATATATATATATATATATATATATATATATATATATATATATATATATATATATGGAAAAGACGGTTGGAGGCCAAGATCAAGGCGGCTCGGAAAGATGTGAGTCAATTGACGGAGACCCAGAGAGGTGTGAATAAAAGGCCAATACCCAAGAGGTACATGCAGATAACCATACCTGAAGCACTCGAAACTGCCAAACAAAGGCTCCAGGCCTTGGCCAGTCGCCTAAAGAGGTACACGAAAGAGAATGAGGCCAGAAGAATAAACAGGCTGTTCGCAACGCAACCTGCGAAAGTGTACGCTCAGTGGCAGGGTTCTAACAGCAGAGCAGACCCTCCAAGGCTGGAAACTGAAAGATACTGGGAAGGCATATGGGAGAAGGAGGTCGTACATAACAGCAGTGCACAATGGCTGGTGACTCTGAAAGAGGAGCACAGCAACCTCCCTGAACAGAACCCAGTTACCATCACAGCGGCAGATATACAAGGAAGAGTCTCAGGTATGAAAAACTGGACGGCACCAGGCCCGGATATGGTCCACACCTACTGGCTAAAGAAACTCACAGCTCTCCACGAGCGCCTAGCAGCACAAATGAACCAGCTGCTGATGGATGGGACTCACCCAGGATGGCTAACCGAAGGGCGAACAATCCTGATCATGAAGGATTCCTCAAAGGGTGCAGTTCCTTCCAACTATCGGCCAATAACCTGTCTCTCCACAACATGGAAGCTCATGTCAGGCATCATTGCGGCTAAGATAAGTGGACACATGGATCAATACATGAGCAAAGCACAGAAAGGCATTAGTAGAGATACTGGAGGTGCCAAACATCAGCTGCTGGTTGACAGAACAGTCGCTCAAGACTGCAGGTCCCGACATACCAACCTGTGCACAGCCTGGATTGATTACAAGAAAGCATATGACTCGATGCCACACACATGGATCAATGAATGCTTGGAGTTGTATAAGGTCAACAGGACCCTGAGAGCCTTCGTTGCAAACTCGATGAGGATGTGGAAAACCACACTTGAAGCCAATGGCAAGCCACTAACGCAAGTGTCCATCAAATGTGGCATATACCAAGGTGATGCACTCTCCCCACTGCTGTTCTGCATAGGACTGAACCCCCTCAGCCAGATAATCGCCAAGACAGGCTATGGATACCGCCTCAGAAATGGAGCTACGATCAGTCACCTCCTCTACATGGATGACATCAAGCTGTATGCTAAGAGCGAAAGGGACATAGACTCCCTGATCCACACAACCAGGATCTACAGCAGTGATATCGGAATGTCATTCGGGCTGGAGAAATGTAGTCGGATGGTGACTAAGAGGGGCAAGGTAGTCCACACTGAAGGGGTCTCACTCACTGAAGGAACAATAGCAGACATTGAAAACAGCTACAAGTACCTCGGTATACCACAGGCCAATGGCAACCTCGAATTAGCAACAAGGAAAGCAGCTACGACCAAATACCTCCAGCGGGTGAGGCAAGTCCTCAGAAGCCAGCTCAATGGCAAGAACAAGACCCGGGCAATAAACAGCTATGCCCTGCCAGTGATCAGATACCCTGCAGGAATAATAAGGTGGCCAAAGGAAGAGATTCAGACCACGGATGTTAAGACCCGAAAACTCCTCACCATGCACGGAGGGTTCCATCCCAAGTCCAGCACCCTGAGACTGTACACAAGCCGTAAGGAAGGAGGCCGGGGACTAGTGAGTGTGAGAGCCACTGTCCAGGATGAAACATCCAAGCTCCATGAATACATCAAAGAGAAGGCTCCAACGGATGATGTACTCAGAGAATGTCTCAGTCAATGGGGAACAGAGGATGAGGTGCTGGAAGAGGAACAATCATGGGAGGAAAAGCCCCTACACGGGATGTACCACCGAACCATAGCAGAAGTGGCTGATCTCAAGAAGTCCTATCAGTGGCTAGAGAGGGCTGGCCTAAAGGACAGCACAGAGGCACTCATCCTGGCTGCCCAAGAGCAGGCCCTGAACACCAGAGCCATAGAGGCAGGGATATACCACACCAGACAAGACCCAAGGTGTAGGTTGTGCAAAGAGGCACCTGAGACAATCCAACACGTAACTGCAGGGTGTAAGATGCTGGCAGGGAAAGCCTACATGGAGCGCCATAACCAGGTGGCTGGCATAGTCTACCGAAACATCTGTGCGGAGTATGGACTGGAAACCCCAAGGTCAAAATGGGAAACACCTCCCAAGGTGGTGGAGAATGACCGAGCAAAAATCCTGTGGGACTTCCAGATACAGACTGACAAGATGGTAATGGCCAACCAACCAGATATCGTGGTCATAGATAAAGGGGAAAGGAAAGCCGTTGTCGTGGATGTAGCGGTCCCGAGTGATGGGAACATCAGAAAGAAGGAACATGAGAAAATCGAGAAATACCAAGGGCTCAGAGAGGAGCTGGAGAGAGCCTGGAAGGTAAAGGTGACAGTCGTGCCTGTGGTGGTCGGAGCACTTGGGGCAGTGACCCCCAAACTCGACGAGTGGTTGCAACAGATCCCGGGAACAACATCGGATATCTCGGTCCAGAAAAGCGCAGTGCTGGGAACAGCACGGATACTGCGCAGAACCCTCAAGCTTCCTGGCCTCTGGTAGAGGACCCGAGCTGAAATGGGGACAGACACCACCCATGGTGGGTGAGACGAGGATTTTTTTTTTTTTTTTTTTTTATATATATATATATATATATATTATGTGTGTGTGTGTGTGTAGATATAATATGTGTGTATGTATATATATATGTGTATATGTATATTTCAATTCAGGAATGGCAGTGAATAAGTTAACGGCTTTAAGATTGTTTGGTTACTTCAAGTGTGCATGTACAATATATATTCATGTACTTTTATGAACAAATTAAGCTAAACTTGGTTCCGCCCTAACACATAAAACCGGTCCCTCGTTTGAGATGCATCACTAAAACATGGGCTATTTCGGTAACACAAATTGTGGTGCTACTTTCCTATTTAGGTAGGATTTGGCAACATCTTGTGGCATCTTTTTCTGGTTGATACGGCAGCCACACCAAAACCTCCTGACCTACTGACCGTCTACCAAATCCTGAAACAGCAGAGTCCATTCAGAGACAGGCGGGAAAGACAGTAAAACTTTATCACAATAATAAGCCGCACAATCACGTTTTCTAACGCCTCACACAGCCACACGCCAGGAGGGGGTTGCCTGGAGGTCGTGTTGAATTGCACGTGGGGGCTATTAAACGGGCATGGATGCTGACCGCTAGAGCGGATAAGGAAAAGGGGAGGAGGGGAAACAAAGGGCATATGAGGTGAGGAAGTAAATAAATGAAAATGTGGAGAGTGCTGTGGATGAATGTTTTCAACTGATTGTGATTCATACTTCTGATGAAATTAATTATCGTAATTTGACGAGGGTCAAATTCAGAAGCAACAGTTGTGTTCTGGGGACATAACTCCTCTTTTCACCCAAGTCAGGATGCATTGTTGACCTAAGCTAATGCCGTAGTAAAATCAAGCATGGTTACGGTAATGTGATTACAGCAAATATTAGTATAATACAAAGTTGCTGGAAACTAGTTCACAACGCACCGTTCTTTACCATTATTTGGAAAACCATTGACACCTGAAGCTCAGTGTACTCCATTTTGACACACCTACTTTAGATGGAATTTGCTTCAATCATTCACTGCCAGACGCCAGCAAAATTGTGTCCACTCTAGTGCCAGGGATTTTGTCATTTTCACTCAAATTGCAGGGCCCACAGAATAATGACACATTTTATTGACAATCACCTTTCAAAGCAGCCGAGGGCACTTGACAAGGAACAACCCATATGCGTTTGTCGATGGGAGCCTGGGAAATTTGTTCTAAAATGAGGGGTGTCACCATTTGTCATTACAATCAACATATCCGCTGTATGAATAGCAATACAGTAAAGTCTCGTTATATCGATATTCAAGGGAGTCCGAAAAAATATCAATATAACCGGGACTATCGATATATCCGACACTGTTTGCATGTAATTTTCTCCGTGCGTGCATAGAAATAGTATCGATATAACCGGGACTATCGATATATCCGATATCGATATAATGAGACTTTACTGTATATCATTTCGTCAGAAAATTGGTCTTATATGAATAATGTTGATCAGAAAGTGTATAATGGGTCCTACCTGGTCTTTTTACATCTATATGGCTATCTAGCTAGCGATCGAGCTGGCTACCTAGCTAGCTATCTATTTGCTATCTATTAGCTAGCTAGCCGGCTGTCTAGCTAGCTATATATTTGCTATCTATAAACTCGCTACCTAGCTATCTATTAGTATCTATTAGCTAACTTTGCATCTATTTGAGTTATTCCGGGTTGAGTGAACACTGGCGCATGTGGCTGCCGCTGCTCACCCACAGAAAAATTGATACCGTGACTGTAAAGTGACCTTGAGAGTTTTGAAAGGCGCTTATAAATTAAATGTATTATTATTATTATTATTATATTATCTAATTATTGAGTTTTAGGACTACATAAACATTCAATAGAGAATTAGAAACTTTCTTTCATCAGAAAGAGAAGGGTTCGGATGATAGCAGTTTTAAAGGTGCGTCAAACTAGAGGCCTACTGGACAAATCTGGACCACCTCATCATTTTATGTGGCCTCGAAAACAGATCAGACATATCAACTTCCATGACTTTTCCTACAATATCGACCAATATTTAAAATGGTCATATTTAACAAATGAGAGAAATAATATTAACTAATTCACTGCCAGACAATGTGCAAAAATGTCCACTCTAGTGCCAGGGTATTTTGTCATTTTCACTCAAATTGCAGGGAATATACAGTTTGAGGAATACATAACCATTCAACACAGCGTTAGAAACCTTAGACTCTCTTATTTGATCATCAAAAAAAAGTGTTAATTCCTAAGTTATATGGGTCTAGAGTTATCTGGGCTTGAAATGGGGGCGAGCTCTACATAATACAATACAATACGTGCATAGTGATTTATATAGCGCTTTAACAACAGCTGAAGCTGGAACAAACCGCTAACATGGATAAAAGGCAAATGTGGCCCCCTTGTGGACGGGGGCAGCATTGCTAGAGGTCTGACCAGCACTTTATCGGCACGGAAATGGCAGCAAATGAGTTAAGTAACTCACTGAGATACTCCAAAGCACACATAGGTGCACTTTCTAGTGCGTTTCGGATCATTGTTCTGCTGCATGATCCAAAGGGGGCTTTGAGTTTGAGGGCACAAACTGATTGTTGGACGTTCGATTTTGTGGAAGACAGCAGAATTCATTTTTCCCAAAGCAAGTTTTGACAGTCATGAGGTAGCAAAGCATCCATATACCATGACATTGCCACCTTGTGGCCTTGTCGGCATCATTTTGTTTTTTTGGGTCTTTCAAAATTGTCCACTGTAACTTTACCGAAAAAAAAACAAAAAAACTTGATTCAAAGTCATTGATACGTCTGCTGCTTTTATTTATTATTTATTTTTATTTGTATTTTTTTTAAATAACAAGGCGAGTATCTGTCCTTTTAACCCCGTTCCCACCCAAATCCTCCTGCACCTTGGCCTTGGTCCAAACCCTTCGCCAAAAGGCCTCGATATATCTGACAAGCCAGTGAAAGTATTTGAGGCCAGTTGCTGAGTACCGGAGACGTCTAAAAGAGAGTAGAGGATTTGTTCACTTTTCTCCCGAGGGCGGAGTGCTCCTGAGAGTGTTTGCATAAGGTGAAGTAGGAAAACGCAGGAGCTGCGAGAGCCAGACGACGGCGGTTCGGTGCGAGCTTGAACGGATGGGAATGCAGACGGCTCTTGTTTGTTTGGGGGAGAAATTTGAGACTTTTGCCAAAGTCCCGCTTACACGCCCAGTCCAGGCAAATAAAACCTTTTCACACAAGGAGAAGTGAAGGGAGTTGTTCCTCGGTAGAGGCGTCACATCTGGATAGCGCCGCTTAGTCGCAGAGGTGCAAGTCCTCTTGTAAAAACGAAATAAAAAAGTGGGAGTGGGCTCTTTCCTTGATGAGATGCCGTTTGATTGTTGAATGTTTGTTTTGTTTTCGAACCTTTTCATAAATAAGCCCCTTTTTTACATCACTGAGGTCAACTGGTTTTACAAGACTAGAGAGGCAAGTCCAGAGGCAAGAAGGCCACCCCAACCATCTGGCAGCCATAAAAATGGGGGAGCGGGACTTTTATGGGATGGCAGGGTGAAGAGAGCCAGAGTTGGATGGTGGACTCTGCGTGCCCCCGAGCTGCAAAGCTTCCTTTGCAATCTGAATGACAGGTCAGAAGTTCATTGCCTTGCCCCAGCCAAACCTCCAAACCCCCCCACCACAACCCCAACCCACTCCATCTGCCTTGTAAGGTGAAGGAGGGGACGGTGAGGTCAAAGTTCGAGGGCAAAGGAAAAAAAGAAGACGCCGTCCCCGGGAAGCTCCTGGGAATAAGAATGGCTCTGAGGGTTTATTGAGGGTCGCTGCAGAAAAAAAGTACGTTGAGGTTAAGTTTGGGTTTCAGGGTCACGCATACGTTCGTTTTCCACACCACATATCCTGTTCAAGGTCATTGCAGAGGCTGCGTTCACTCCCGGTGGACTTGTGAACATCAAATTGAGTGAGAATTGAGTCATATCAGCTATGTGGGCCACTACACCTGCCAACAAGCCCGGTTTTCCACCCATTTATAATAATTTGGTACCATGTCAGACGCTTGAGGGAGGACTAACTGACTCCAAAATATACTGCATGACAGTAATACAGCCTGGTTGTCATGAAAGTGAGGATGACCCTTTCTAAATGCATCGTCATCTGTCTTAGTCATCTGTCTAAAGATGAAAGAAACTGGATTGAACGACAGCTATTTGCCGGTCCAGTTTAACTCGTTCACTGCCAGACATGTGCAAAAATGCATCCACTCCAGTGCCAGGGTTTTGTCATTGTCACTCGAGTTCCAGGACCCACAGAATATTTAGTTTTAGGACTACATAACGTAAAAGCTTGGCCAAAACAAACATGTGAATCAAACCTCTGAAGATGGAGGACACTGATTTGTTGTGGCGACCCCTTGGAGGGAAAAGCCGAAAGGCAAAGGACTACATAACCATTCAATGCAGCGTGAGGAACCTTAATCTTAGCTAGCTTGCGGAAATTAGCATTTTCGCTGTCGAGATGAAATATGACGATGTCATTGGCTTGAATGTGGAAATGTTCGGAAGTCGCCCGTAAATTGAAGAAGCTGAGGAAAGTGTTTTTGAAGTGGCTGCATTTTGTTTGTTTGTTTTTAGCTGAGCTGTTGTGGCAAGGGCAAAGGCACCTCCATTTTGACGCAATTCACCGACATGCTCGGCGTCACCGACCTTTGTCCCAGCTACATATTGGTTTATATAGCACTTTAACAACAGCTGAAGCTGGAACAAAGTGCTAACGTGGAAAAGAGAAGACAGTAATTTCATCTGTGCTGGATGTCATGCATATTAGCATGTTTGACAATAAAGCTGACTTTGACTTTGAAATGCGGCCCCCTTGTGGAAAGGAAAAACATGCCAGAGGACATGGCCAGCGCTTTATCGGCACACAAGCATGAAAAAACAAAACCCGAACAAATTCGGGAATGGCGCTCTACGTCATATTTTAAATTCCTGAGTAAATTATGGAATATATATTATAATAATATTTAAAATATTGAATATTTACATGTAGATCTTCTACATCCTTCACGTGGCCAAGGCCCACACATCAGAATTAAGTATAAAAGTATTGTCAAAGTCAAAAAGTCAAAACAGATTATTTTCTTACAGTGTATGCATATACACTGTCTGGAAGAAAAGAATCTGTTTTAAATTAGATATCAAGTAGACAGGATGAACTTAATACAACTATATATTGTAGTGTTGTGTTTTTCCACCTAAAAACACCCAAAATGCATTACCGGCATTCCCACTCATTACAATTTGGAAAATTGTCATTTTTAGACACATAAACAGTGACTAGTAAGACAAATATAGTGGGGTACAAATTGATTTTCCCACAAATTTGTCAAGGGTGGTGCATCGGGCAAGGCTGAAGACATTTTGGATAAGGCTATATATATTTCCACCATGACAAACGATTACATCAATTTCAACATTGTTATTGTGTTTGTTTCTCTCAGACAACTTTCACTCAAAAAAATCCTTCAACGACATGGCTTCCCATGAAAAGAATTATAAAGTGGAGAGATTGTGGGACTTTACTAAGCAGTCGTTCGGCCACTTGGCTTCAATTAAATTTCGTGAATTTGTTTTATGTATTTATTTATTTTTCTGGGAGCTCGTATTAAAAAACAATACAATGCCGGGCTTGTGAGCATTTACTGGAAATCTGTCCAAAAAAATTGACTTTTTTTCCTTCCCATGGAATGCGGCACTGATGAAAAGTGGTACAGATGGTGGCGAATTATGTGGCTGCGTCAACAGCGATGATGATTCAATGACTTGGTGTTATTTAGCCATGCGTCATGCTTTTCCAAAGCAACCCGCCACACCACAGGCTAGCGAACACTCATTTGTTTTTTGTATGACAAGCCCTAACATCCAACCCGATTAGTCAGGTGGCTTCTTGCTTTCGCTAGTGACATTAAAGGACAACCGACACCATTTTTTTGTTTCCTAACTGACATCAGAAAAACGTTTTATAGCATCTAAAATACCCAAAAACCATTTCAGAAGGTCCCGCCCCCTTGTTCGTGACGTCACGCCAAGACGTCTTGCCTTGCTCGAGAATTAAAACAATGGCTTCAGATTCGGAGAAGATGCTTTCTTGTTACTCATCCAGTTATGAATATGATTCAAATAGTTCTGAAGAGGAAAGCATACATGTTTGCAATTTATTAAAGAAGTCCTCCCATATCGATTCGAGCCGTCAGGACACCAATGTAGCGTCCCAGAAAATGCACAAGATGGCGCCCAAGCACCGTTGGAAATGGGCTGATTTGTCTGCTGGGAATTTATGCCAGCTAGTATCAAATTGTCTTGGTGCAACACACAACGATTCACCATCACTTTATTTATGTGTTGTCCTTCTAATTTAGCCTTCAACACGGATCAACACGAAGTTTTTAGACATACAAAGTACCCAAAATGCATTGAGTGTCGCTTTCTCGGTCAGAGGCGTTCCAGACGTGACGTCACGGTAGGTATCGTCACCAACTCAAAAATAAGACTTCCGGAATGTTCAGTGCGAGTCTTAAAACGTAAAATATAGCTATATGCGGTGGAATCTTTGTAAAATACGCTCAGTAGAAGTCATTTGAAGTGATTTTACAAATTATGGACACAACTTGTCCAGAGGCATCGGTTGTCCATTAAAAGCAAAATGACAAAACGCTGGACTTTGAAGGGCCCGTCTCCTTCATTGTCCATCCTTGGGAGTGTCATTTTTGTCCCGCGGGAATATTTCTCATCTGGGTTTGAAGAGGCTGCCGAAGTGGACTGGATGTGTGTGGCGTTTGCCAGAATGAGGTTATCATCGCAGAAGTCCGATTTGCTGACTCTGGCACGGATACCTCCCAGAGAGATTTCATCTTTTGTTCTGCTTTGCAGCTGAAACGCGTTAACCCAGTTCGCCCCTTTGAGACGACGTGGCTACACAAAGGTTTCTGGATCCGTGTCAATCATTCTAACCTTGTTACTGTACGGTACGCATATGGTTACAGCCGTGTACCTCCCAAACCATTATTTTTCCAGCAAAAGAGACTCATTTGAAAACATTTTCCTTGGCCTCAAAATTGCTCTGCTCTGTGCGTCAGAGTGAAATTCACAGAAATTAAAGCAACAGCAAGAAATACGGAACAGATTCCGCTTTAGGACACTTGCGGACCTCTAATTTGTTTGTATTTAGAATCTTTTTTTTTAACCATCAGAAGTCATGTGAATTTAATCAGTCCATTCAGCGTCACACAGCCACCACAGTAAAAACGTTCTCACTGCAAAAGTACAGGCAATATTTAAAACCACAAACTCCTTGAATATACAGTTGAACGTAAATAGAGTATGGATTCTAAATGTATGGTGTCTAAATGACACACCAGACAGAAGAATGTTTATAAAGTTCACCAAGTACATAAAATGAGGTCGAGCAAGCTGGTTGACCGATGAAAAATGGATGCTCCCATTTTTTTGGGATACACTTTGCTCAACGCTTGTAACACTAAAATATATAAAGATTCGATGGGCTAGAACATAGCTAGCCTCCATTTAGCTCGCATGCTAACAGTCTCCTGGACATTCTCTCAGGCGGCGGCTATGTGGCGAAATCATCCACGCAGTCAGCGCTAAGCTTGGGAATTTAAATAGCAACACTGAGCTCTTCTGTAAGTTTCAGCATCATGGAAAGATACATTTTATAAGTGTTGATGAAAGTAGCTAGCTAACTGCATGTTGTAGCTTTAGAAATGGGCCATGTCATAATAACGCTCTAATTCTTCGGGTAACTAGCTAGCTAACTGCATGTTGTTGCTTTAGAAATGGACCTTTGTATTAACACTCTAATTCAAAGGTAACTTGAGTTTTTATCTTGTGAAGTAGGGTCAACACAGGTTGAAAGCTCAAGTGCATCGCTGGACGCCATTTTTGCTACACAAAAGCCAGAAACCAAACCGCAAAGGTGAACACCGGTTTAACACTAACACAGATGGACAATCAGCGCTCGAGGGTGTTCTAGTGCCCACTTTGTGGCAACCAACTGAATATCGTAGTGGAGATCTTTTTCACAGTTCCATTTCTCAATACAGTAACTTAAACAATAGTTTTTTTTTAAATGGTTTCAGTTCAAGTGGCCCAAACTGGTAACTAACATGTGGCGCATGACAAAAATGAGTTTGACACCCCCTGATTTACAACATCATATGTTGAAAAAAATCAACTATTGAGCCAGGAGCACTGTGACATGGTGGTTGGTCTACCTTCTTACCAGCCGCTTGTACCATCAACATGA
This sequence comes from Hippocampus bargibanti, assembly GCF_051943395.1. NCBI lineage: Eukaryota > Metazoa > Chordata > Actinopteri > Syngnathiformes > Syngnathidae > Hippocampus > Hippocampus bargibanti. The sequence continues at coordinate 10,756,138 of NC_142745.1, forward strand.
TTTAGACGACTTCAGTTTAATATTCTGTGTGCCAAACTCCAATTTTCCAGCCCATTTCCATTAGTCACACTTGAACATAGTAAATAATACGAGCGACATCCTGGCTGGTTTATCCGATTGCCAGCCGGTGGACCGTTGACATGATTTAGTTTTCATTGGGTGAAATGACAAAATGCTCTTTAAGTGTGCCATGGTTATAGCCCTTTTTGGGGATTTCTCATTCAAAAGCATCTTGGGGATTTATTTGCTTGCTGCCAAATTTAATTTGAAACCGAACTGAATTGAACAGGTTATTGCGCACATTAATTGTTATCATTCACTGTCAGTCACGAATTTATATGGGAATTGAAAATATGATATCGAGCGTCATTCCCGAATTTGTTCGGGTTTTGTTTTTCATGCTTGGCCTCATGACCTCTGGCATTGGTTTTTTTATCTTCCACAAGGGAGCAGCATTTCCCCTTTTCCCATATGTTAGCACTTTGTTCCAGCTTCAGCTGTTGTTAAAGCGGTATATAAACTAATATGTATTTTGGACATCCGCCCTCATTTCAAACTCCGATAACTCCAGACCCATGCCATTTAGGAATTAACTTTTTTTTTCTGATGAAAGAAAAGAGTCTAATGTTTCTAATGCTGGATTGAATGTTCATGTAGTCCTAAAACTCAATATTCTGTGGAACCTGGAATTTGAGTGAAAATGACAAAAACCCTGGCACTGGAGTGGACACATTTTTGCACGTCTGGCAGTGAATGTGTTAATGTCTTTATTTTATTTTATTTTATTTTATTTTATTTTATTTTATTTTATTTTATTTTTTAAAAGCTTAAATAATTCAACTTGTTGTATTGTTTTTATTGCGAAAAAAAAGAATTACATTTGAGCCGAGAGGTGTTTATGGACAGGCCACTGCACAGTGTAACTAAAAAAAAAAGTGGTCATTCTAGTCTACACACAGAAGAATTATTCCAATCATTAATGATGCAACCGTAAATAAAATGGCGACTGCTCCCTCAACACAGTTTCTCGCTCATCACTCTCAATATTTGGAACACCCACGTTGACGTTGACGGGTGATCTCAGGTATTGATTTATGAGTCCAAGAAGAGAACGGGGACACCGCTTTGGGGCTTTAAAGCATTAATGAGTATTAAAAAAAGTTGGTGTTTGCGGTATGAATGAGTCACCTAAGCGCCGTCCTTTGGCCACCGGCGCTAGTTTGGGTTTTGTAAGACCCTCGGCTGCTCTTGTGTGGGGAGAAGAAAAAGTGCTGACAGCAGAAGAATGAGAGCGTGCCTGCCAAACACGCTCTTGTAGGTTTCTGTGTCACTCAATTCAATTTTTAATGTTTTTTTTTTTTAATCGGCGTGGCGTGGGAGCGCCATGTGATCATCAAATTCATAGTGGGGTGCAATAGTTGGGACAATAATTACCCCCCCCCCTTCCAATGTGGAAGTTCCATTCCAAACCACCCCTGCAATAAGTGAAATATGAACTATATATATATATATATATATATATATATATATATATATATATATATATATATATATATATATATATATATATATATATATATATATATATACCATACACATTAACTCTGTCACTGCCAGACGTGCAGAAATGTGTCCACACCAGTGCCGGGGTTTTTGCCATTGTCACTTGAATTCCAGGGCCCCCAGAAAATTTAGTTTTAGGACTACATAAATATTGAAAATACAGCGTTAGACACCTTAGACTCTCTTATTTAATCATAAAAAAAGAGTTAATTCCTAAGTTATATGGGTCTGGAGTTATCTGGGTTTGAAATGGGGGTAGACTATACAAAATACAATACAATACGTACATAGCACATATTGCGCTTTAACAACTGCTGAAACTGTAATAATGCGCTAACATGGACGAAAGGCAAATACCCTCCCCCCCCACTTGGAAGGGAAAAACATTTACAGAGGTCTGACCAGCACTTTATCGGCACCTTCACCCCTCTCCCAGCAAGAAAAACTAAAATCCGAACAAATCTTGAGTTTGAGGGCACAAACTAATTGTTGGATGTTCGATTTTGTGGAAGACAGCAGAATTCTGAATTTTCCTACTGAAAGTTTTCCCGGTCCTGAGGTAGCAGAGCATCCACATACCATGACATTGCCACCATCAGGCTTCACTGTCAGCATGATGATGATGGTTGTGCCATTTTATGTTTCATTCAAAGATGACATTACCACCTCGTAGCCTTGTCAGCATCATTTAGTTTTATTGGTCTTTAATTCCGAAAGTATATGGGTCTGGAGTTATATGAGCTTGAAATGAAGGCGGCTGTACAAATTACAACACAATCTTGATTCATCTAGCGCTTTAACAATAGCTGAACATGAAACAAAGCGCTAACATGATAAAAAGGTAAATGCTGCCCCTTGTGGAAGGGATAAAAAACTGCCAGAGGCAGTGGCCAGCACTTTATTGGCACCAAAGCATGAAAACTCAAAACCCAAACAAATTCGGGAATGCCGCTCTATGTCATATTTTCAATTCCAGAATAAATTCATGAACGGCAATGAATGAGTGAAGATCGGTTCACAGTTTAATATATTGTAGTACGCCGTACATTATTTCAAATGATACAAAAAACATATGAAACACAGGAAAAACTTAAAAGTTGACAGGTATGCACTTGTCACATCTTTGAAAAGCCTGTTTATTCACTCGCATTTGTAGAAAAATGAGGTGAAATTAATATAAAAAAGGGGCCTGGGGGGATGTCTTCCTCTGTGAGGGCCTCGCCGGTGCGCTGCGGTTCCTTCCACTGCATTGAATCACAGGATAAAAATGTAGGCCTGTGTCTCTTTAAAAGACTGTCTGCAGAATGCATCAGTCCTGTGGAGCAGACGCAGGCCAGGATGGGGGAGGACTAGGAGTGGGAAGGAGGGAGGGTGGAAGCGTGGTGGTGGTGGTGGTGGTGGTGCTGCGCAGAGGGAGGGAGGCGGGCAGGAGGGAACAGCCGCAGTCTGGGCTTCCAGCCTCCTCGCTAGACTGCTAAAAGTTATTATTGAGTTCCTGTGTATGGCCTCCCCTCCCTGTGGCATACTCCTCCTCTGCTGCTGCGACAAGGAGGAAGTGAAGGAGCGGCGCTCGGCGGACATCTTGTAGGGGCCGGCAAATGTTGCCAATCGTTGGCTTTTCTTGTGCGGGGGGGGGGCTGCGCTCACAGCTGCTCAGCCCGGCAGCTGAATCGTGGACGCGGGCACGTTGTTGTCTTGAGTTTCGCTCCAGTGCCCCCTTGTTTTTTTTTTAGCACCAGAACTAGTCAGGACAAGAAGGTTGTCAGCGAGCCAATGAGGAGGCAGCAAAGTTAAATCTTCTGCGCTTATGCTCAGTGATTAGTATGATTCAAGAGCAGGTGTTGGGAAGGCGGTGAAGTTTCTGCCTGCGCAAATGTACATGAATTTGAAAAGCTGATTTTTTTTTATTATTTTTTGAATCCGTGACCATTGGTTAGCTTCATTTGTGCCAATTAGTCACGGCAAGAGTCAAAATGTCAAAACAGCTTAACAAACCACTGACTTTTCTTCGATTCCAATGTGTTTTACTTGAGTTCTGAGCAAAAATGTCCTTTTCAAAATGTTTATTGGCAATCCCCGTTGAATGTTTCTGTAAATCGGAATCTAAACTTCATTTATAGGCGATGAAAAAGTTTCTTCAGCCGTCATGTACTTCTTTGAAGGTCTCTGACATTTCGCTCCTCATCCGAAAAGCTTCATCAGCTAACTAAGGTTGTCCTGTTACCTCAGAGGTGGCGGTGCCAAACTTCTGCTTTAAGGTTAAGGGAGCAGAAGACTACTTCCTGAAGCTAATCTGATTACCTATTTTGTACTGTCTGATTACCTCTAATGTTTTATGCTTGGCTCTGATTGCCCCATTAGCTCTGGTATCACCTCATCAGGGTGACTGAGCCTACGTGGTAATGACCTAAGAAGTCTGTTGTAAGCACTAAATTAAACCTTCACCAACTACGGCGATTTAATGAAGGGTTTTGCTGTTTTACAAAAGTTGCTTCTTTTACTCCCCTTTCAAATATCTGTGCAAGCGCTCAGTCGTACAGGAGTGGTCCATCGATGAAAAGGATTCTTCAGCCGTCGTCTGTACTTCTTTGAAGGTGTCGGACGTTTCGCTCCTCATCCGAAAAGCTTCGTCAATGAACTTCAGCAAACTTTTAGTTTGCTGACGAAGCTTTTCGGATTAGCAAAGAAACATCCGATACCTTCAAAGAAGTACAGATGATGGCTGCAGAATCATTTTCATTCCCTTTGAAACCATCTATTTTCTTTTGCTAAGATTTTAATAACCACCCTGTCGTCATTTATAGGCCTTTTGAAGGTTTGCTGGCTTAATTTCAGCGGACTTCTTCTGGGTTTGGTCAACAGATCTACATCCCTCTACGGATTATATTGAATCCTGGTTGACAAAGCGCACACCTGAGAAACAACAGAACAAGAATTAATACTGAATGGAAATATAGCCTTACAACATCCGCTACATTTGACTTTTCAAGGTTATAAAGGTCACGTGGGATTGGACTATGTCATGATGACACCAAGCGTGCACTCTGACTCTGCTACTTTGTTTTTCCCTTTCATTGCTTTTCATATTTATGACCACCAAGTGTTTTTCATACAAATATTGACTGTTATTATGACATTTAAAGATTTTAAATAGTGCGCGATGAAATAGTTAGCGCAGCGGGTCGAAATATACGTGGTCACGCTCAATTACCACCGTACCTATTGTTTTTCGTTTTGCTGTTTGATATTTATGGTCTCGGTGTGTTTTTCATACAAATATGAAGTGGAACTCGGAAGACCTTCAAATTTAAGAAATTCAATATTTAAAGGACAACCGACACCATTTTTTTGTTTCCTAAAAACGTTTGATAGCATCTAAAATACCCAAAACACACAGGCTTATATTTGTAGTCAAATGAAAAACACCAATAAAAATAACTTAAAGTGTTCAAAAATGACTTCAAAATTAAACCGGAAATGGCCAGTTTTAGCCCCCTTGTTCGTGACGTCACGCCAAGACCTTGCTCGAGAAACAAAAACAATAAAAAAAACAGATTTGGAGAAGAGGCTTTCTTGTTACTCATCCAGTTATGAATATGATTGAAATAGTTCTGAAGAGGAAAGCATAAATGTTTGCAATCGATTAAAGGAGTCTTCCCATATCAATTTGAGCCGTCAATGACAGCAATGTAGCGTCCCAGAAAATGCAGAAGATGGCGCCCAAGCTCCATTGGAAATGGGCTGATTTGTCTCCTGGGAATTTGGATCAAATAGTATCAAATAGCAGTCTTGGTGCAACACACAACGATTCACCATCGCGTTATTTATGTGTTTTCCTTCTAATTTCGCCATCAACACGGATCAACACGAAATTTTCAGACCAAACAAAGTACGGCAAAATGCATTGTGTGTCGCTTTCTCGGTCAGGGGCGTTCCTGACGTGACGTCACGTAGGAGATCGTCATCAACTCGAGAACAAGACTTCCTGAATATTCAGCGCGAGTCTTAAAATGTAAAATATAACTATATGCGGTGGAATCTTTGTAAAATATGGCCAGTAGAAGTCATTTGAAGCCATATTACAAATTATGGACAGAACTTTTTCGGAGACGTCGGTTGTCCTTTAATTCTGTGAGAAATGTGGAGATTGGGGTTTTTTCTTTTCTGTTGCCTGTGACCGATTGTCTCCAATCATTTTCCGGCATGTGGAAAGACAGTCTCCACACAGGGCAGAACGCCTTTGTAGTGCATATTAGTGGTTCTTTTATTAATAATTCACTTGGTAGCCCAAGTTAGTTTACGTGAAGTGGAAGGCAATGGAACAAAAACACACACAAGCTGAAGAGGAAGACACAAGATAGAATGCTTCTGGCTAGTTCAGCAATATTCAGAATATTTACCCGAGAACAAAACTCGTTAAGATGGAGACCAACACTGTAACCATAAAATTCTGTTTTTGAAAACATCACAAGATTCGTCCTTTGAATAGCATTTTGTAGCTTTCATTTTAATGCTGTTTGAAATCTAATTCAAAATCAAAAAAATATTCACAACATCCTGATATATTAAAATGTGAAGTTGTTTAGGATTAACTCATTCATTGCCATTCCCGAACTACAGTAAAGTCTCGTTATATCGATCTCGGATATATCGATAGTCCCGGTTATATCGATACTATTTCTATGCACGCACGGAGAAAATTACATGCAAACAGGGTCGGATATATCGATAGTCCCGGTTATATCGCTATTTTTTCGGACTCCCTTGAATATCGATATAACGAGACTTTACTGTATTTCGGGAATGGCACTCTAAGTCATATTTTCACTTCCTGAATGAATTTGTGAATAGAAGTGGATGAATTAAAAAGCTTTTTTTGTCAAAGCATGTTGGTGTAAAAGGTTGGAGAACCTCCGCCTTATGTCACATACAGTACAGTGCCCTCATATTCCTCAACATTCCCGCGCATTGGCGTCACCGTCACCACCTTTTTCCGAGACGTCCATTGGGACGCACGGTTACGGGGCTGAGTGAGAAAACCCTGGCGCCGAAATGGGTATTTTGTGGAGCTCTGTTGGTTGAGTCAGAGCTGAGTTGGGCTCTGCTGTTATGCGGTTGCCATGGAGAGGAAAAACATTGGCGCTTGAGCAATAAAAGCATCCAGGAAAGGAAAAGACATTTGCAGACTCAAGGAACAGAGAGCGGAGTGAGCCCAATTTGTCAGCTTTTTACTTGTGTTTATTTAGTTCACCTACATAGCGAATTTTCATGGTAATGGAAAATGCGAGGCTCCGCCCTCTCACCTAATGACTTGTGTAAACACATACATTTTGCTTTGGCGGGCAGATGGAAGCAAAAGCTTCCTTGAAGGCTAGAGGAACGTATGTTGCAGGACTTTAATCCCCCATTTTGCCCTCACAGACGATCCTTGGGCAGGTGGAAACAAGCCAAACCCAATTTCAAAATATTACTGTGCAACGACTAACACATGGGCCAATTTTTTCTTTTTTTTTTTTCAAATATGGAAGGAAATACAGTACAAACAACAGTATCTCAATCATGTTATAATAGCTTGAGTGGGTTGATTTTTGTGAGAAAATCTATCATCCAGTAGGCTGTTTTGCAGTTTTCTGTCAACCTTGAATGGTCATTTTATGCAACAGAGCCCTTGGCACTGGAAAAAAAGTGGTTCTAGTTAACATTATGAGGTTATTTTGTTGTTGGCTTCATACATGTTGTTGAAAAATGGACTTTTTATCCGTTCACTGAAAAAATAAGAGATATCAAGAATAATGTTTTAGCCACATCTAAAGTTGTATTTTTTGCCATACATTTAACGTTCACCTAAAGATTTTATCTCACTGGGAGGGGAATAATGATTACTGAAGTGAACGTTACATTGACATCAGGGTTCATTCAAGGACACAAATGTTCATCAAACATTTTATATCATTTTATATATACTCTGTGTGTGTGTGTGTGTGTGTGTGTGTGTGTGTGTGTGTGTGTGTGTGTGTGTGTGTGTGTGTGTGTGTGTGTGTGTGTGTGTGTGTGTGTGTGTGTGTGTGTGTGTGCGTGTGTGCGTGCATATGTATATGTGTGTGTATATACACAGTGTATATATATATATATATATATATATATATATATATATATATATATATATATATATATATATATATATATATAATTTTTTTATCAATATTTTTTCCCCAAAACTAATATAGCAATGGTGAAGTGAAGGTCAAAGCTATACTTGTGTGTGATGGTCACGAGGGGCTTTTTGATGACCAGCTGACCAAGAAGGTCGTATTGAGCAGAAAAGACTGGAATGACGTCTCATAAATTTCAACAAGATTTATGAATCCGGTTCAAGCAATTAGCTCAGAAGCCATTCTCATGACAGACTGAGCCTGTTGAAACGACATCAGATGGGACCCCGAGCGAGCAGTGACCCTAACTTCACCTCCGAAGGGTTTTACACACCATCCGGTGCGACCCTCTTCCCCCCTACCCAAGCCAATCGTATCCTCTCACATCTCTGAACCTCTAGTATTCATCCCGATTTCAAACCTGCCACCTGCCCTCTTTTTTTTCTCCACTGTCTGTTGTGGGGGTGTTGAGAACCATTTTGGTGCATCACAGTGGGGTGCTGGGGGTTGCATGTGGTCATGTGGTTCAGATTACCAGACGCAATTAACTTTCCAAAAGCATAGCTCATCTTATTTCTGATCTGATTTTTGTGTTTTGATGTTTTTAAATCGACAAAAGGGCCGTTCCTCAACGTCTGTTTGGCTCGCCAAAATGTCTGTGCTTCGCTACAATCAAACTGCTTGTTTGCACTTATATAACAGGCCACAGGCGAGACATTTTGGAGGCCGTTTTCTCAGACAAATAAAAACAACTGCTCATTCATGATGAAAAAATAAACGACACGGTAAATTGTCTTTGGCTTTTTACAATTTCCTATGAATACTTTTCTACTTTTTTCCACTTTGTTGTTTTTCGTTGAAAAAGGAAAAGTTGCCTTTTTTCCTCCCATTAAATTTGTCATTTGAAAAAGGTTACACATAGAATTGTTATTGCTTGAAAATATCTCAGACTTCTTGATTTAAGATAATGTTTGGATAGATGGGTAAAACTTTTTAAAATATGTCATTTTCAACATATTACAGAAATGTATTGGCTAGCTATCTAGCTAGCTATTTAACTTGTCCTGTGACTGTGAAGTGACCTTGAGTTTTGAAGAGTACTTGTAAATGAAATTTATTATTATTATTATTGTTTTTCTACTTTCATTCCTTTCATAACTTTGCTGCTGTGAAATGTAAATTTCTCCACTGCGAGACTAATCAAGGCAAATCCAATCCTATTATTATTATTATTATTATTATTATTATTATTATTATTATTATTATTATTATTATTATTATTATTATTATTAGCTATCTCTTAGCTAGCTACCTTTCTATCTATTTGAGTTACTTCCGGGTTGAGTGAACGCTGGCGCGTGTGGCTGCCGCTGCTCACACACAGAAAACCTTATCCTGTGACTGTAAAGTGACCTTGGGAGTTTTGAAAGGCGCTTATAAATGAAATGTATTATTATTGTATACAATATTTCTAAAGCTTGGGGATACCCACACACACTCTCACACGTCTTATTTGGACAAACCTTTAATTTGATATTTATATAGACGCCCTAATGTGAAAATGCCTAAAAGCCAACTATTGTTTTATTTCCACCACGCATCCCCATGAAATCTATTTTTTATCCCAAATGTCTTTTCATTGGATGGAGCTTTAATTGCAGCTGAACTTTTGTTTTCCAAACTGTGTTCGCTGAGTTAAAATATCATCAGGGTCTCTGCATGAGTGTCATAAAGCGGCTGCGTTGTACCACAGGCGATGAACAATGGGATGTCTGAGTGTATGTAAGTGTGTATGCGTGTGTCTGTGTGTTCCATTTGACCTGTCAAACTCCCAGACTAAAAAGTCTCAAACCTTCCCAGGGATAAAAATGAACCTGTTGTGTGTCTGTGAGGTGTGTTGCAGCACCCGTAAATGTCACTGATACTATGTACATGTATGTGTGTGTTTGTGTGTATTTGGAGCTGTTACTGTTTGGGTTGCTGTGAGGTTATCCAATGACATTTTAATCGTCTTTGGGCCTCTTTTGCCATGGCATTAGAATTAATCTGCCGGATTAAAAACTCAGCCAGTCGGACAGCGATGTCGCTGTCTTGCCGCGTCGAGCAAAGTGTGTGTTGTTTTTTTTTTTTTTATTTTGTTTTTTTGGGGTTGGAATGAGGCAGTGAAGGGCTTGCACGCACCAAGCAATGCTTTGCAGTCTGTAAACAGATGGATGAGAAGAGGAGGATTGTGGTTTTGAGGGCAGAGAGTGAGAAACCACCATCTTGTTCCGGTTCTCTTTTATTAGGCGGAGGAAAAAAACAACCAAAAACGATTCCATCGTCATTTCGGACTCATCTGGAATGGGATACAGTGAGACCTCAACTTACGAACTTAATTGGTTCCCAAGACAGAGTGTGTAAGGTGAAAAGTGTGTATCTCAAAAACAAAATCCCATAGGAAACCATTAAAATGGGAATAATCCGTTCCCAGGTTTCCATAAAATATACTTTTCAACTAAATAAGCCTAAAATGTATAATAAATGTGCTATTGTATTGTAATGAAAGAAATACACTTTAAAGTCACTTTATTTACATTTGTGATGGTCATTTATGGCTTGATGGAATGGCGTTGGAGGTCGAAGGTCAAAGGGAATTGCTGTTTGGAAAGAGAGGCGCATTACATGAGGACTGTGATTAAAGAAATAAACTGTGCTGTAAAATAAAGTTTTATTTACTTTTTTGATGGTCGTTGATGACTTATGGAAGGAGAGTCACCTTCCATAAGGACTGTTGGTAACTTAACCTCTGGTGCTGTTCGGTCGTGTGCGTCCGCCGAAGATCACTCCGCCAGCCGTGATGGGTGTGTATTATGAAAATAGTGCTTATTATAAGGTTTAATTTTCATAAATTTCACGTTTGTAAGACGAAAGGTTTGTAAGATAAGGTGTTTGTAAGTTGAGGTCTCACTGTAATTGTTTTGCTTGATTCATTGAATAACGTATTTTATTTATTCAATTCATCTTCATTTTTGTTGTTTTCGCCAAGCATATGAAAGTGATCCTTTTGAAAAATGTTAAATAGAAAACCAATGGCAATAAAAGCAATAATCTACTTAATAATAATAATAATAATAATAATAATAATAATACATTTCATTTATAAGCGCCTTTCAAAACTCTCAAGGTCACTTTTTAGTCACAGGAGAAGTTTTTCTGTGGGTGAGCAGCGGCAGCCACACGCGCCAGTGTTCACTCAACCCGGTAGTAAATAGATAGAAAGCTAGCTAGCTAATAGATAACCAATAGATAGCCAGCTAGACAACTAGCTATATAACTAATAGATAGCCAGATATGTAGCTAGCTAGCCGGCCAGTTAGCTAATAGAAAGCCAATAGATAGCCAGCTAGACAACTGGACAACTAGGTATATAACTAAAAGAGAGCCAGCCAGATAGCTAGCTGGCCAGTTAGCTAATAGATAGCAAATAGATAGCTAATAGATAGCCAGCTAGACAACTAGCTATATAACTAATAGATAGCCAGCCAGCTATGTAGCTAGCTAGCCGGCCAGTTAGTTAGTAGATAGCTAATAGAAAGCTTTTTTTACTTACTTGCATATAACCAAAATATTATCATGATATTTTGATTCAAATGGAGCAGGATTAGTAATTCAATATATACCCTGAGTTACTATACTACACAAACTGGAATAAAATATGTTGTTGAAAAATGTTGATATTTTTGTTATGCATATGTGATTATTATAAAGTCCACTATGTTATTGGGAAATGCCACAGAAAGTCTAAAAAACAAGAAACTTTGTTAACAGCAACGGTGAAGAAACTCATGCCGACAGACAATATAATACTCCAAGGGCATGTATTATTTATCGCAAAAAAAGGAAGTAATTATACTGTAACTTAGTGAATCACTGATAGAAATTGGGAAATGTTTCTTCGATTGTGTCTGTGACGCCACAGTAGCAGTATCAGACACACCACAAGGACTCCCAAAAATTATTTTTCCTTATAGAGTCTTGTTCTCAATATATGTTTTATACGATCCAAAATGATCATGATATTTTTATTTATTTTTGTATTCATGACATTATCATTTATTCCAATAGTTATCTACTATGGTGTCTAAATAGCAATAGCGAGCCACAGAGCTGTTGAAACTGCATGAATGAGCAATTATGATTGCACTGTGGCGAATGTGAGCAGTGCAGCACCAGCCAGAGCACCAGCTGAGGGTCAGCGTAATGTCAGGGGATTAAGCTTGCTTGCACAGCCAAAATGACGTTGGCACTGTTGCGCCAACCGACATCAAGTTCTGTGGCGGCACGCACATGCACCTTCGTACAAGTGCATCACGGTCTGCATGTCTAGAATGTTAAGTGTGCAAATAAAATGAGAGGAAGGGAAATGCAGTGTTCACTCGAGCAAATTTGTAATAATTCCCAGATAAAAGAATAGCCATTAACGCATTCACTGCCAGACATGTGCAAAAATGTGTCCACTCCAGTTCCAGGGTTTTTGTCATTGTCACTTGAATTCCAGGACCCACAGAATATTGAAACCTTAGACCACAGGTGTCAAAGTCAAGGCCCGGGGGCCAAATCTGGCCCACCACATCATTCTTTTTGGCCCGCGAAAGCAAATGTAGCTTGTTAAATGCCATGATGCTGCCTGAAATCCGAACCAAAATTTCCAATTGTTGTATTTAAACCACAATAACGGTCATTATTCTTGACTTAACCTTTGAAAACTAGTTATTCATTAATTTGCTCTGTATGGAATATGTGGAGGAGATGAAACATTCTAAGGGCGTTCCCAAATTCATAATGGCCCCCGACAGGAAACCGTAACTACAATGTGAACAAAACATGACTTTGACACCCTTGCCTTACACTCTCTTCTTGTGGCCTAGTTAATTCCTAAGTTATACGGATATGGAGTTATATGAGCTTGAAATGAGGGTGGCTGTCCAAAACACAATGCAAAACATATATATTAGTTTATATAGCGCTTTAACAACAGCTGAAGCTATAACACGCACTAACATGAAAAAAAGGAAAATGTTGCCTCCTTGTGGAAGGGAAAAAACTGCCAGAGGCCATGGCCAGTGCTTTATCGGCACTCAAAAAAAACACATTTGGGAATGGCATTCTACGTCATATTTTCATTTGCCGAATAAATTTGTGAATGGCAGTGAATGAGTTAAAAAAAATCAATAATATACACGGAAAGCAGAATGAATACAAAAGTAAAAAAGTAATGTAAGTGTTGGTCCGCTCTTTCTTGCTAACCTTCAGCCGCTGCGGCCTCCTCCTTAACATCGCAGCTGCTTTCTGAATCGCAAGTGTGCTAAATGTGAAAAGAAGCAGAAAAACAACTGCAAGTGTATGTGCGTGCACGCGTGTGTTTGTGTGCACGTGTACATATAAAAGCTCATAAATGAATCCGAGTTATCGTCTCACAATTCAATTGTGTCACAGTAGGGGTTGAGCTCAAAAACAGCGCAAAGTGCTCGAAATCATCAGGAAAATAATTGGGTTAATTAATTGAAAGTAAAGTAAAACATGACCATGTTATGGTTCCATTTAAGATATATATTTTTTTAAATTATACAGAAATCCAATTGAATGAAATGACTGATTGTATTGTCAGATAGCATTTTGTGTTCGAGCAGATGATGCAAGCTGTGTGGTTGACGGGTCACTACAGAGTGATTGAAAATGTGTCTAAACCTTCAAAATAAACTTTAAAAATAAATTAATTCAATCAATGAACCTTTTAGTTGTCTTCTAAACATTTGCATGTTATGGATACTTTCAACACTGGAAGCTGCTGACATAGAAGCCTCCCCCAAAACATTCTACTAACAGACATATTGCGAAAGGAGTAACTACCGTAATTTTATAACAATACGGCGCACCGTATTAACTCATTCGTTGCCATTTCCGAATTTATTCGGGAATAGAAAAGTGTGACATGGAGCGCCATTCCAGAATTTGTTCGGGTTTTGTTTTTTGTTTTTTCTTGCGCGGGGTGCCGATAAAGTGCTGGTCAGACCTCTGGCAATATTTTTTTTTTCTTCCATGATTGGGCAGCATTGGCCTTTTGTTCATGTTAGCGCTTTGTTGCAGCTTTAGCTGTTGTTAAAGTGCTATATAAATCAATATGTGCCGTATGTATTGTATTGTATTGTATTTTGGACAGCTGCCCCCATTTCAAGCTCAGACAACTCCAGACCCATATAACTTTGTTGTCATGGTAACCAATGACAATATTGGCGGCAGTTACAGGCAACATTTGCCTTTTGTCCATGTCAGCGCTTTGTTACAGCTTCAGCTGTTGTTAAAGTGCTATAAATCAATATTGCACAGTATTTTGTACAGCTACCCCCATTTCAAGCTCAGATAACTCCAGACCCATAGAATATTGGAATTAACACTTTTTTTCTGATGAAAGAAGAGAGTATAAGGTTTTAATATGCTGAATTGAATGTTTATGTAGTCCTAAAACTCAAGATTCTGTGGGTCCTGCCATTTGAGTGAGAATGACAAAAGCCCTGGCACTGGAGTAGACACCTTTGCAATTCCCAAGTTATATGGGTCTGCACTTATCTGAGTTTGAAATAGAGACAGCTGAACAAAAGGCAAATGCTGCCCCCTCGTGGGAGGGAAAAACATTGCCAGAGGTCTGACAAGTGATGTATCTCCCCCCGCACACACACACCTCTCCCTTGCAAGAAAAACCAAAACCCAAACAAATTTGGGAATGGCACTCCATGTCATGCGTTTAAATTTATTCGGGAATGGCAGTGAATGAGTTAACATCATAATAGTCATTTTCTCCATTCATTTCTGGACTTAAAAATGGCAAAAATTGAGTTAGCCCACTGTAGTTCTCAGTGGTTCAGTTGTTTTAGAATGTCAGTGTGATTGGCTGGCAATCAGCCCAACTCAGCTGGTTATAAAATGAGTGAATTTGACAAGACACATCCTGAAATAGCCATGATTTCATTTCTTCTCATTCTGACGACGCTGCTTCAAAGCCGCCCTTCCGCATACAAACATGAGGCCCACTTCGAGGTTATGTCGCATCGCACACCTTTTTTTTAGACGCAGTGTTTCCTCACGGACTCCCGGGATCTCATCCAGTTTCAAGCCCAAAGACAATTAGGACAATCCAATAAGCACGGCTGTAATGCCGACCTCGTGTCAAGCCCCAAAGGCTCTCCGTGTGCGTTTGTGCGCGTGTGTGTGTCTGTGTCAAGGCTGTCATGGTCGGGCGCAGCTTCATAAACACCGCAGCCCTAAAAGTAGAACTGCTGTTGAATAAGCTTAGGAGTGGTGAAATTGGAGCATGGCGTTGGGGTAGAGTTTCAGGGCTATCGTGGTTAGACACCCCGGACCACGGGGCCAGCTGTTGCAAGGTGACCACAGAGAGCTTTATGGAAAGGAAAGTCCTCCAATTGATAGAGAGCACGTATCCGGTAAACCGCGAACGGGATCCCATGACGACAGTCAGCCTTTCCAAAAAGCGGGAGGACGCTTCCTGAATGAGAGCTTGCCAGTTGCTGTGCCCTTGAGAGAGACAGCGCCCTGCTAAGTACACGAGGAGCTGGGGATTACACCGGCGGGGGGGGGGGTTATCCGAAACTGTTGTGTCTTGTCGGTTGTTAAAACAGGAGCAAAGGCGACGATACGCAAGAGTTGTTGCCCCAGGAAGTTCTGCTGAGGGAGACTATTTCTGTCCCGCCAGATGAGCGCCGACCCACGTTGAGCTCCTCGGGTACTTTCATTTAGTTCGCTTCTTTTTTTTTCATGCGGCGCAACAGATGCTGAATGTTTCCATTCAAAGTTCCCGTCATTGGTTTCGACATGCCAAAATAAGGTCAAAAGCATTTCCTCCGCAAAGACACAAATGGGGGAAGCTTTTCTCGTTTGCTTTCAGACTGCAAATTGGGACGATTGATAAAATCTAGAACACATGCTTCTTAACCTGGGTCAGATCGAGCCCATGTTAAGTCGATGAGTCGGTCTCATGGTTTCGGCAAAGACTGCATTAGTGATGTGTCGTTCGCGAACGAAGCGGCTCTTAGAGCCGACTCTTTAAGGTGACCGACTATAGCCGATCTTAATAGGGATTCGATTCTGCAACCCCTTCGGTTGAAGTCGCACGTGATTGGTCAAAATCTGTGGTCGAAGACAAACACACATACACACACACACACACACACACACACACACACACACACACACACACACACACACACACACACACACACACCACAGGAATATAAATAAAGTCAAATACATTTTAAAAATGATATACTGTATTGTACATTTTTGGGAATAAATTAATTTAAGCAACAACAAAAAAAGAACTGAGGAGCCATTTGGGAGCCGAAAGAGCCAGATCTTTTAAGTGAGCTGAGCCAAAAGAACTGGCTCTCTAAAAAAGAGCCGGAACTCCCATCACTACTTTGCATGGAGGGGAAGAGACACGCGACTGAACATGTTAATTTGTTGACACGCACACTTGGCCATCACTTGATGCAAGTGATCACATGACATTGCTTGGCAAATCAGTGCTGTTGGAAATGTAGTTCGATTTGTAGCCAACATGTGAATGTTGGGATAATATGACGTTCAATAAAAACAAGTATAGTTTTTGTTGGTTTTGAAATATTAGTCACGTTTTTGTTTTTAATAAATAATGTACGTTTTTTATCTTAAATTTGTAAAAAAAAAATCCATATATTTCACATCATGGAATTTCACAAGTTAGATTGGTCAAATAGCAGGATCCACAGAATATTGAGTTTTAGGACTACATATACATTCAATGCAGCGTAAGAAACCTTAGATGCGCTTCTTTCATCAGAAAAAAACTACTTAATTCCTAAATTATATGGGTCTGGAGTTATATGATCTTGAAATGTGGGCGGCTGTCCAAAATCCAATACATATACATATTGGTTTATAGAGCGCTTTAACAACAGCACATGGAAAAGGGAAAATGCTGCCCCTTGTGGAAAGGAAAAACATTCCCGGTCGTCTAACCAGAGCTTTATCAACACTAAAGCAAGAAAAAAACAAACCCCGAACAAATTCAGGAATGGCGCTTCATGTCATATTTTCTATTCCCAAATAAATTTGTGAATGGCAGTGAATGAGTTAAATATTACCCTCGGATTAAAAATGATTGGGAAAAGTTGACTTTTCTACCAAGGCTTATTAATCGAACCACGACATCCGCGATCAATTAAGCTCTTTGTTGTTTTTCCATTCTGCTGTTCACGCTATACTCCCAACAAAATCATACCCAAACTATTCCGGTGAAGCAACACATTTGCAATCCGAGGCCTAACCCTGAAATTGCAGAGCGCCACTAATTAAAAAAAAAACATGTCTGCTCTCGCCCGGGCGGCTATAGTGCCTGTTTAGCCCGCAGTTTTACTTTGAAAGGCCGCTTCATTACAACACCTCAAAGCCATGTCATACAATGGCCGATTGAAAAGGCCAATGCCTTGAATGGAGTCTTAAAGAAGTGAAGGGGAGGGCGGGAGGGGTGGGGCGTACTTGGCCTTCAAGTAAACATTCCTGCAGCTCACTGTTTCCTCTGTGTTTTGGGACCCCTTGGCCCACTTCAGTTCCCACAGGGGATTCACTCGTCCACAGGAAGTCTGAGGAGAGAGCAGGGGACTCGAAGGGGAGGGGGGGGGGGCAAGTCTACAATATGATGTTGTGATCTGTGAAGCATGTTTTTAGTTAGTTTGTTTGTTTGTTTACTTTTTTCTTTCGTACACTGGTGTCAAACTCAAGGCACGGGGCCAGATCGCGACCGCTATGTTATTTTATGTGGCCCGTGATGCTTGCTAAAGTCTGAAATCATTTTTTTAAATTTTCATTCATAATCCACAATAACTCATTATTCTTGACTTCTGATTTTAAAGCTTCAAAAGTGTTATGTATGTAATAAGTCGGTGGGAGTAAATGTTGATAAGGTTTCCCAAAATTCATAACGGCCCTCGAAGGGAAATTGTAATACCCATGACAAAAAAAATCATTTGACACCCTTACAATGCTCAGGGGTTCTCGTCCATTACAATAGGCGGCGCAATGATTGTCATTCATTGCTATTACTATGCCACACACACACACACACACACACACACACACACACACACACACACACACGCACACACACACACACACACACACACACACACTCTCTCTTGGCAGTCCATCGAAGTCGAGGATGACGTCGCTTCCATTGCTTTGTGGGGTATTGGACAGTGGTTATTGGCGCTGGCGGCGATGCCACTGTAGGTGACTATGAAGCCCGATTCTGGAGCCACAAATCCTGCCACATTCAGGACATGTGAGGCCAGGACCGGGCTGGCGAGGCGGTACTGAAGCAGCACAAAGGTGTCTTTGCTCGTGCCGCACGATCCTCCTCTGGGTGCGCTTGTCTTCAAGTTGTGTCACCCCTTCGTGGCATAAGGAGCGCCACAGTGGCCTGTTCGCTGCAGCAGACTCCAGATCGCTGGGCTTGATGTTGCAGTTCTTTAGAGTCTGTTTAAGCTGGTCTTTGTATCGCAGCTTAGGACCACCAGGGTTCCTCTTCGCTGACAAGAGTTGTCCATAAAGCACCTGTCGAGGCAAGCGGCAGCTAGGCATCCGGATGACATGTCCAACCCACCGAAGTTGCCTCTTTGCCAGTATGGCCTCGATACTGGTGGAGGCAGTGCGTTGAAGGATGTCGGTGTGTGGAACACGATCCTGCCAGGTGATGCCAAGGATTCGTTGGAGGCACCTGATGTGGAATGCATCAAGGCGTCTCACATGGCGTCGATAGACGGTCCAGGCTTCTGCGCCATATAGCAGCGTGGACACACACACTGCTTGGTAGACTGCGACTTTTGTTGGAGTTCTTAAGTGGTTGTTTTCGAACACACGAGTACGCAATCTGCCAAAAGCTTTGGAGGCTTGATGGATGCGGGCCTGGACGTCATCATCAATTAGACAGGAGGGTGTTAGAATGCTGCCGAGGTAGCTGAATTGTTGGACAACCTTGAGGGGTGTGCCACTGAGGGTGAACGCTGGGGTTGGAGAACTCTCTTTTGCCATGACCTCCGTTTTGGTTACATTGATCACGAGACCGAGTGATCGGTAGACGGAGGACATGGTATCAAGGGCATTTTGCATGGCAGCTGGGCTGTGGGCCAGCAGAGCACAATCATCTGCATACTGTAGCTCGTGGATGCCGCTGATCAGGGTCTTGGTCTTGGCCTGTAGGCGTCTGATGTTAAACAGGTTACCATCCAGGCGGAATTGGATTTGTACGCCGCCACCTTCCTGGATGGACTTATGGAAGAGGAGCGTAGCTGCCATCAGGAACAGGTTGAATATAGCAGGGGCCAGTACACAGCCCTGCTTCACCCCGACTTCCACAGGGAACGGGGAAGATTGCTGGCCACCAACAAGTACAGTTGCTTGCATGCCGCTGTGGAACTGTTTTAGGATGCCGAGAAATTTGGAGGGGACGCCAAATTTCTGCAGTATGGTCCAGAGAATGTCACGGTTAACTGTGTCAAATGCCTTTGTAAGGTCAATGAAGGTGATATAGAGGTCCTTATTTTGTTCCTTGCATTTCTCCTGAACTTGGCGAGCAGCGAAGATCATGTCCAGAGTGCTTCGATCCTTCCTGAAGCCGCATTGTGTCTCTGGGAGGATGTCTTCGGTAATGTGCGATGTAAGACGGAACAGCATTACTTTTGCAAGAATCTTGCCAGCAACAGAAAGTAGGGAGATGCCACGGCTGTTGCCACAGACTGACTTGTCCCCCTTCCTTTTGTAAATGGTGACAATGTTGCTGTCTTTCCATTCCTGAGGAAGTGTCCCGTTTTGCCAGATGTTGCAGATGAGGTGGTAAAGCTTCCGTGTCAGGAGATAACCGCCGCTCTTGAAGACCTCAGCTCGAAGTCCATCAGGGCCAGGGCTTTTGTTGTTTTTAAGGCTCCGGATTGCAGAGAGGACCTCTGTGAACTGAGGAGGTTCATCAAGGGAGGGAACTGTTGGAAGCTCTGGGAGGGAGTCAAGGACAGATGTGTCTGAAGGGTTTACTTGGTTGAGCAGGGAGTCAAAGTGCTCTGCCCAGCGCTCAAGTATTAGCTGTTTGTCCTTCAGTAGTACAGAACCGTCTGCAGATTTAACTGGGACAATGTGTTGTCTTCGTGGGCCGTGCAGGGATTTTACAGCATCATAGAAGGCGTGTGTGTTGTTGTTGTCTGCATGCCTCTGGATTTCTTGGGCCTTGCTGAGCCACCACTTGTTCTCCATCATCCTCAGCTGTTTCTGTGTTTCACCACGGATGGCCTTGTAGTGAGAGAGGAGAAGTGGAGAATGGGGGTTGGAGAGAAGTGTGGTATGGGCTTTGCGCTTGGCTACCAGAAGCTCCTGTATGGCAGCTGAGCTGTTATCGAACCAGTCTTGATGACGTTTCTGAGTGAAGCCGATGGTCTCAGAGGCAGCTTGATGAATTGTTGTCCTCAATTTTTTCCACCTGCTTTCAACATCAAGGTCACCGTTACTGGTGTCGTTGTCCAGGCTGGCAAGTCCCTCTGCCAGCTTGTGGCGGTAGCTGGCTGCACATTCTGGGGACTCCAGGGCCCTGGTGTTAAGACGCCTTTGGGGCTGCTGTTTCTTATGAGGAGGTCGAATTCTCAGCTTGAGCCTGGACTTGATCAGTCGATGATCAGTCCAGCATTCAGCCCCACGCATGGCCCGCGTGATGCAGACATCATTTTGGTCTCGTTGCCTTGTGATGATGTAGTCCAGTAAGTGCCAATGTTTGGACCTGGGGTGCATCCATGATGTGATGTATTTCTTTTTCAGCTGAAAGATGGTGTTAGTTACAATCAACTGATGCTCAGAGCACAGAGTGAGGAGTCGGAGGCCATTGCTGTTTATTTTCCCCGTCCCGTGCCTTCCGATTACTTGTTTCCAGAGCCTGGCATCAGTACCTACTCGGGCATTGAAGTCACCCATCAGAACAAGTTTATCAGAGGCAGGGATTTTGGATATGGTAGCATCCAGGGACTCGTAGAAGGCATCTTTGGTGTTATCGTCAGCATCCAAGGTGGGAGCATAGGCGCTGATTAAAGTTGCGAAGCGACCTTTTACCAGGGGAATACGCCAGGTCATAAGCCGTTCACTGATGCCTTGGGGGGACTCGGGGATGTTACTGAGTAAGCTGCTTTTCACAGCAAAGCCAACTCCATGGAGTCTTCGCTCATTCTCTGGGAGACCCTTCCAGAAGAAGGTGTAACCTTCACCAACTTCTGTGAGTGAATCCTCGCCTGAGAACCGAGTCTCACTGAGTGCGCCAATATCGATGTTGTACCTCCTTAGCTCATGTGCGATGAGGGCAGTTCGTCTTCGAGGTCTCTCCATCCCGTCTCGAGCATCGAGGAGGGTGCGAACATTCCAGGAAGCCAGGTTCATAGTCATGGGTTTGATTATATTTCGTTTTCGACCGCAGAGGGGGGATGCCTTGGTGGCTGCGGTGGGCCACCCAGGTGTGGTGGAACAAGCAATGTTTAGGTCACCTTTTCTAGACCCTTCCCCTATAAGGGGTGAGCAGTGCGGACCCTGAATAGGGCTGCTCAGACGCACAGGATGCTGCCGAAGGATAATGTTGCTCCATCCCATCTTCGCAACGACCATCAATCCTGCACCGCCCCTGTGTAGGATTCAAGCTAGAAGCTTCCAGTCACATCCATGACCTGCCCCCGTCACTTTATCCTATCGCCAGTGGACTTATATGGTGGAAGCTGAAACCTGCGCTACTAGTGGATTTAGTGTGAGGGACGGGGCGCGCAATTCCTTCCCCCACATACTTGGCCGCACTCACTGTATTCCAGTGGCAAGAGTGAAGACTCGAGACGACCTTCAGGTGAGTGCGGTTGCAAGGGGCTGCCGGTGGTCCGATCTGTTGGACTCCGCCTACGCCTACCCCTGGGTGCGGATTTGGGATCACTCTTTGTCTGGCCTCTACCCTCCGACCTGTTCGGCTTGGGTGACCCTGCCAGGAGTACAAGACTCCAGCCGACATAGCTCTCGGGGTCACGGAGACGCGCAAAGTGCCTCACCACGATAAGGTGGTGATCCCAGTCGAGGCACACACACACACACACACACACACACACACACACACACACACACACACACACACACACACACACACACACACACACACACACAGACACACAAAAACTATCCAGTTTTGTGTACAGTAATTGTTAAAAACCAAGACCACAGATCTTTATCAAAATAAACACAACAGAGGCAAAATGTCAGAGTGCTATTTATGTTCATTTTGTTAGCTAGCATCCAACCTCTTGGCAAGAGAGCAAAAGTTGACTGTCCGCAATTTTTTTAAATCTGGGGCTAGGGAGTAAGCCTACATTATTTTGTCTCAAAAAAGTGGAGAAAAATTATTTAAAGCACTCACTTTCTCTATATATTTATTTGAAAATTAGCATGCTGCTGTTGGCTCACAAGGTTGCCGAAATATGGATGGATGGACTTTACCATTTGTTGAAAATGAGTTCCGAATATAGAAACTGAGAAAGACATACTGTATTTTCCAGTGTATAAAGCACACCTAAAAGTCTTGAATTTCTTCAAAAGATGACCCTGCGCCTTATATGCTGGTGCACCTTATATATGAAGTCATATTGAGCCAGAACAGGTTTCACAACTACTGTCAGCAGCCACCAACTCCATTTCCCCCTGTAGAAGAAGACATGCGTAACCCCAGCCTCTACTGTAGGGCCTTATAATATAGTGTGCCTTATATTTGTAAAACTTGTATATATATTCATATACTGGATTATATTTTGAAAATGTTTTTCATTCATTGAAGGTGCGGTTTATAGTCCGGTGCGCATTATATATGGAAAAAAATAAAAATACACCATTCATTAGGGGTGCGCCTTACACTCCGGTGCGCCTTATACACTGGAAAATACGGTAATTGCTGTATTTTATTTTAGTTTTTTCAGTTTCAGTTGCCATGCTCCTTTCCGCTTCACAAATGATGATGAAAAGATGACAGGAGTACTGTTTATCATTGTAGGGCTTATAGTGGGTATGGTTACACAATGTATTTAGAGACAAAAATAAAACACATAATTCATAGCAATTTTTTTCACTTTGTGGGTTTTTTCAGATGCTACTTCCTGTTTCCCGGGTGGGGGGGGGGGGTCTCACTCATCAAACCACTGAGACATGCGGTGCAAGACATATTATGACTCTCCCAGGGTGAGCTATGTCTATGAAGCCTGTGAGGTCAGCATCACATTTAGCTGTGTGGCTCCCTTGTGGTGTCTGCTTTTGGCTTTTATTATGTCTAGCAAACCTGCCTGAAGAAGTAAAAAAAAACCTCAGAGTTGAACGAGCCGTGTGACACGCTTGACAGCTCTGAACTCATTGGGCAGGTGAGAAAACTGTTGCTGCAGACGTACAGACCGTGTTCAAAGAATGAATTCGGAGAAATGTGTGCGTGTGTATAAAGTGGTGACTGGTTAGACGGGTAGAGGAGACGCGCATATCAATCAGGCAGACGAGAGCGGAGTGTCCAGACAAATATTTTTTGCATGAATAAGCAGAGTAATAATAAATGTGTGAAAAATATAGAGCTTGTTTTGAATTGTATGCAACAACTTGCCTCTTAGTTCTGAGATTCTGGGTTTGAATCTCAACGAGAATTGGATGTTGGTCTATATGTTACTTTCGAATGGTAACAAGCAAAATAAAAAACCAATGGGTGGATGGGTTTTACTCTGAATGCAGACGCTCCCCAATTTACAAACAAGCTACGTTCCAAACAGTCGTTTGTAAGGTGAATTCGTTCGTAAGTTGATTCAGTGCTATATTTTGTATGGAATGCATGTTTATGACTTACATAAGCAGGTTTAAGGTTTATAAATGACATTTATTATTATTATTATATTATTATTATTATATAAATATGTTTAAAGGACAACCGACGTCTCCGGACTAGTTGTGTTCATAATTTGTAAAATGGCTTCAAATGACTTCTACTGGGCGTATTTTAATAAGATTCCACCACATATAGCTAGCTATATTTTACGTTTTAAGACTCGCGCTGAACATTCAGGAAGCCTTCTTTTTGAGTTGGTGACGAGTCCTCACGTGACGTCAGAAAAGGACCGCCGTTCACCGTAAAAAAGACGCATTGTAGCGGTCCTTCCATCACGTCAATGTATTTTGCTGTACTGTTTTTTTTTTTTTTTTTTTTTTGAAAACCTTATTTTACATCCGAAAGCCACCAGCAGAGGGAGTCCAAGCTCCATTGAAGAATTTAGCAGCCTGTGGAAACGGGCTGATTCATTCCTCACAGCTCGGTGGCCATTTTATTGCCTCTCTTTGGGTGAGACATTCCCCCCCGCCCGTTTGTCTCAAAATGACACGGAATAAATTCTTTAATCGATTGCAAACATGTATGCGTTCCTCTTCAGAACTATTTGAATCTAACTGGATGTTTAACAAGCAAGCATATTATCTGAATCTGAAGCCATTGTTTTGATTCACCAGCAATGCAAGACGTCTTGGCGTGACGTCACGAACTGGGGGTGGGACTTTCTGAAAATGCCTGAAATGTCTGAAAATTCGCAGCTCATTTTTTTGCAGATTTTGGACACTTTAAGTCATTTTTATTGGTGTTTTGCATTTGAATAAAAATATCATACTGTGTGTTTTGGGTATCTTAGATGCTATAAAACGTTTTTCTGATGTCAGTTAAAAAACAAAAAAGTGACGTCGGTTGCCCTTTAAGTAACCTGTATTTGTACTGAAAAATAAACATTTGATAAAATATATACTTTATAGATATGTACATGTACAACTGGGGAGAATACTACATATGTTACTACATAAATGGTCGTATATACCGTTGTTCGTAACTTGAATGTTTGTAAGTAGGGGAGCGTCTGTTTAAAAATGACATCATATTCTGAATACAGACGCTCCCCAATCTACGAACGAGATACGTTCCGATTGGTCGTTTGTAAGGTGAATTTGTTCGTAAGTTGATTCAGTTCTATATTTTGGATGGAATGCATGTTTATGGCTTATATAAGTGTGTGTAAGGCTTGTACAAGTAACCTGTATTGGTTTGTACTGAAATATATATATATATATATATATATATGCAATATAGAGATATGTACATGTACAATTGGAGAGAATACTACATATGTTACTACAAAAATGTTCGGATGTACCTTTGTTCGTAACTCAAATGTGTGTAAGTAGGGGAGCGTCTGTATAAAAAAAATGATTTCATACCTTCAACAAAATTGAAACAAGAGATACTAATTTTAGACCCGATATATTTGACCCGACCCGAAGATAATGTTTTTTACTCCATACAAAAATCTCAAACAGCTATGCTGACCGATTGGCAACTGAATCCATGGTAGCATCCTGGTTGAAGCGCTATATAAATCAATATGTATGTATAGTTTAGGGTGAGGACTCAATTGCTAAAGGTCTTCCACCCCTTCGCTGAATGTCGCGACTTGCTTGCCTTATGACAAATCTCTGTGATGTGCGGCCAGTCACATCTGAAGGTGCATATTATTTTGAAGGTTAAGGTAAGGTCAGTGTTGAAGTCGTGGTTTTGGAGGTTGGAGATGCCTTAAGGTAATGAAGGTTAGTCAGGGTAATGTGCTTTGAAAATAGTGGAATATTAGTGTGTGTGTGTGTGTGTGTGTGTGTGTGTGTGTGTGTGTGTGTGTGTGTGTGTGTGTGTGTGTGTGTGTGTGTGTGTGTGTGTGTGTGTGTGTGTGTGTGTGTGTGTGTGTGTGTGTGTGTGTGTGTGTGCGTGTGTGTGTGTGTGTGGGTGTGTGTGTGTGTGTGTGCATTTCTGATGGTCTGGATGGCAGCCATAATGGTATCCACCTCTCCCAGTAGAGGCGGTGATAGGTAGAGCGCAAACCACACAAATTCTTAAGCGTACAGTCACAGGCATATTAAACTAATTGACCTAAAACGCTTGCGCAATGCACCCCGAAAAAGAAAATGCAACACAACGGGGAGCTGCCGTATGGGATGTTCTACGTGAGCAATGGCAGACGTTTAGATACGGAGAACTTCCTCAGTCCGCAAGTCCGCACTTGTCATACAAGAGGATGTGTTTACCTTGGCGAGGCGTGGAGGCCCGCACGGGCCTGCCGCTCGCTTACTCTCTCCCATGACATTCCGCCTCCAGCTATAGACAAGCACTCCCATCTCCCAAACTAGAATCTCCCAATTTTGTTGCACCATGGACCACCAATGTGACAGTCTGACGTATATGGAAAGTAAAACAGTTTAGTAGGAGCCTCTGCGCTTGTTAGCCAGCTAGCTAGACAGCGAGATAGCTAGCTACTGTTGATAGCTAGCTAGCTAGTTAGTTAGCTAGATAGGTAGGTAGGTAGCTAGGTAGCTAGCTAGGTACGTAGGTAGCTAGCTAGCTAGGTAGGTAGGTAGCTTGATATATAGCTCGATAGATAGGTACCTTGACAGACAGATAGCTAGATAGATAGGTACCTAGATAGCTATATAGAAAGATAGATAGGTAGCGATATAGCTAAATAGATAGGTGATAAGTAGCTAGGTAGATAGCTAGGGAGCTAGATAGTGAGCTAGATAGACAGACAGAAAGCGAAGTAGGTAGGTAGATTGTGTAGATAGATAGCTAGATCGTGTAGATAGCTACAAAGATAGATAGATATCCATCCATCAATTTTCCAGACCGCTTTATCCTAAATCAGGTGGCTTTTTTGAAAATATGAAGTTTCTTTTGATGGAGGATATTTCAGGAAAACAAAATAGTTGGACTCAGTAGAGTCGATTAAAATATTTTGTGAGCCCAACATGCGTGTCCAACATGGGGACGTTCCTGTCCCTACGCTTGTTCTTCTTCCTGTGTGCCAATGCAAATTTGCAACAAACCTCATTTAGCACTAAGCGAGAAGCTCAGCTTCCTGTGAATCGAGTCTCACAGCTTTTACACCCCAAGCTTGGTGAGATTCGCTTGGTCGGTGCGAGTGTCGACATGCATATGTGCTTGTGGGAGTGTGTGTGTGGGAGTGTGTATGTATATGTGTGCGTCTCTGTGCCTGTGTCTGTCTAGTAGACTGTGCTTCAGAGTGGGAGGTGTTAAGTCAGGTCTGGCACTGCATACCTGAACCAGCGATGGGACACATGGCTACATGCTTTTCATTGTAGTCATCTGTTATTGGGATCAGCATCATGATGAGATGAGTGTTAGCACACCTGCCTCACAGTTCTGAGGTTTGATGTTGGAATCTTGCCTCTGGCCTTTCTGGGTGGGGTTGGCATGTTCTCCGACTTCCTTTCAAAAACATGTATGTCAGCTTCGTTGGCAATTCTAAAGCTATGAGCTCTAAATCATCCATAGGTGTGAATGTAGGTGTGAATGCGTGTTTGTCTCTTTGTGCCTTACGGTTGACTGACTACCAGTCAAGTAAACAGGATGTTCCAGATGTGATATGCGTGCATGTGTTTTCATGAATGAAATGACACTCACCATTGACACTCACTACTCTTTTGTCCACCCTCTTCTTCACCCCGCAGTCACCAAGCCCTGTCATATCCAAGCGGCTTAAACTGGAAAAATTGCCATCTCCATCAGCCGACGACGAACACAAAGCCGAGTGGCTGCAGTCATTGTCCAAGTCCAGGCACAAGGTTTGTCAATAGCAGCGGCGGGCCGTGCATGTCACTCCTAGGCCTTCAGTAGTGCTACGTCTGAATCAATCAGCTGCAAGTGTGGTGTGATATTACTTCTTGCTCACTAGACGGTGCCATTGGCCAAGAAATAACTTATGACATAAGAAATACTGCCATTAAACTGTTCAAATGTTTACAATAAACGTGTGGATCCATGATAACATCATAAAATTGCAATATTATGTGCTATTTTTGCTAGCTTCGGACTGTCCAACCTTAATGACGTCCATGTTTTCTTGAAAAGTCCGTCTTGAATATGGCCTTCGCAAGCAAATACG
The DNA here is from genome assembly GCF_051943395.1 of Hippocampus bargibanti. Lineage (NCBI taxonomy): Eukaryota > Metazoa > Chordata > Actinopteri > Syngnathiformes > Syngnathidae > Hippocampus > Hippocampus bargibanti. The sequence goes on from NC_142745.1 coordinate 10,783,952, forward strand.
TTTCTTCTCCTCCTTCAGCCACTGTCGATTGACAAAAACACGATTAAATCAAGACAACAATATATTTGCTTAAGCAGCTTGCTACAGATACCGTGAGCGCCAGTATGCGCTTATCCTGGCGGCTAGTAATACTATGATTGGCTATTTAGTAGCATATCATGTGACAAGCAAAAACTCTGACGTTGCCAGCGCCTTGGAGCAGGCCTTAGGGTGCCAACTTGAAATCTGATTGGTTAAAGCAACAGTTTCATCGACATTGATTTTTGTGCTCCAGGGCCTGCAGAACTCCTTGTGAAGGCGTCCAGATAGATTTCTGACCCTGGTAACAAATGATGGCTGAAATGTGATTGGTTAAATGCTTAGATACGAAAAACACACATTTGGAAGCAGCGCAACAGGGGAAAAGTAAGGAAAGAAAGCTGAAAGACAATTTGGAATTATTTAATAAGAATTCATGGACAAAATATAATTCATATTATTCTGTGATTCAAGTATTTTTAGGCCAGCAGAGAAGGCCTACCACTGGTTAAAGGGCGCTAAATGTGCAATGTGCATATTGCTGTGTTAAATACAAACACATTGGTGACACACAGGATCCAATCTGAAGTTATGACATTGTCATCAGTGGTTATTTCATAATATTTTTTTAATGTGGAATTGAGCGGGTCAGTCACGTTTTTTTTTCTTCTTCAATGTGATTTGAGCTTGCTGTTGTGTTTTCCAGGACCTGAAACAAATCCAGATCAAGCAGAGACCTTCGGCGTTCCGGCCTTGGTCTCCAAAAGGATCCGATCGGGAGAAACCAGTAATTCAAAGTGAGCCGCGGAGGTGAGTTGTTTGAAATCCGAACAGAAATGCTTCAAATTGGGGCTCTGCATACAAGCAGCATGCTTTATAATGTGAAGCCATGGTGGGCCAGATTAAAAACTCGGGCGGGTTGTATATTTACCCACAAGCTGCACATCTGTTGCCCTTGTAGTTCCACTTTAAAGAGTCAGGAGACTTTGACACAAGCTCCTTCAACCCCTCTGGTGCATCCGGAGGACAGCGCTCCTGCCAGCTGCACACCAAACATCCAACAACTGCAGAATGGCGGCACGCAGCCGCAACTTGAGGACATAGACACGGACAGGGAGATCAATGTGGATGATTGTGATGATCGTAAGTACTTTCTATCGTACAAAAGAGGACATTTTCACGAATACTGAAAAAAAGTCATTTCCTGTTCAAATTGTCGAACACCCGAAAGGAGGCACACTGGAACTGGTTCATATGATGACTGTGCAATGGCGTCATCAAGTGGTTAATAGTTGAATGTAACCTCCAAGTGGAAGCATCTGTTTTTATTTTAAACACTGACTAAAATATGTAAAAACTAAAAATAAACAACTATGTAAGTAAATGCAATTATGACTATAAGAAATAAAATGGCAATGTTATTATATTATAATAATAATGTAAAATGTGAAATGTAAATGTCTCCACTGAGAGACAAATAAAGGCAAATCCAATAATAATAATATATTTATTTTAAGCACCTTTCAAAGCTCTCAAGACACTTTACAGTCACAGACAAGCATAGGTACGATAATAAATAAAATACAATCACAAATAGAGTACAATAAATAAAACACAATTATAAATAGAAACAAGAGAAAGAGCTACACAGAAAATGCAATTTAAAATAGGGGGATTTTGAGATTTGTTTACGTTATTATTTCCTATATCTCATTAACTCATTCACTGACATTCCCGAATTTATTTAGGAATTGAAAATAGGCGTGGAGCGGCATTCCCGAATTTGATCGGGGTTATTTTTTTCTTACATGCCGATAAAGCGCTGGTCAGACCTCTGGCAATGCTCTCCCAGGAGAAGGCAGCATTTTCCTTTTGTACAGCTGCCCCTATTTCGAGCTCAGATAACTCCAGACCCATATAACTTAAGAATTAACTCTTTATTTTTCTGATTAAAGAAGAGAATCTAAGGTTTTTAACAGTGTGTTCAATTATTATGTAGTCCTAAAACTCAATACAGGTAACATCCGATTTACGACCAAGTTCCGTTCTGACCAAACGGTCGTAAGTCGAAATCCATTCAAAATGTTGAATAGAGACTCGGAGGCTAAATGACTCGCAAACTCCGCCCTCTGGTGCCATCGCGCGGTCGATTGCCGTGCGAGAGTGAAATGCTGGCTGGTTGGCTGGCTGGCCAAAATTGTCGTAGGCGTTGCCGGCCTGCTAGCGCATTGTGATGCCAGTAGTAGAATTAAATGTTTAAAAATAGGGTCTAGAGGTCGTGGTCGTAAGTACGGGTGGTCGTAAGTCAAGCCGGTCGTAAGTCGGGTTTTACCTGTATTCTGTGGGTGCTGGAATTTGAGTGAAAATGACCAAAACCCTGGCACTGGAGTGGACACATTTTTTCACATGGTCTGGCAGTGAATGAGTTCAATATATATTTCATACATACATCATGGGAAAAACATTGTAAACATTTAAAGTTTAAAGAATTAGAGCCATTTAAAAGCAAAGGAGCAAAATAAAAAGTAGCTTACTAAAATACCCCACAAATAAACAAAAGTAATGTCAAAATGTATCCTTTAAAAATACTACAAAATAAAGAAAAAAAATGATTTTTTTTTTCTTTTCTAGGACCTCTGCTGGCATCTGTCCTGGCTTCAGCCCCCTCAGCCTGCAGCATGGCCCCTCAATCTTTGACCCCCCAGACTGGAGAAACTTATCTGCCTCAGGAGGCTCCAACCTGGCTGTCAGGGCCCATCTGTCCCGAGATGGATGTTCTCCGACAGACGCTCTTCGCCGGTGTGGAAACTAAAGAGGATCGAGAGAAATTCCTACAGGAGGTGGTCAAGATGAGGTTGAAGCAAGAAGAGAAGCTGTCTGCCGCCGTACAGGCGAAACGCAACCTTCAGCAGGTCGCCATCTTTAATGCTATACTTATTTCAATATCGATGTGAGAAGGTATTAAATCACAAATGATTCTTATGGCAGGAGTTGGAGTTTGTGAAGGTGGTCAAGAAAGGTCGCCTCCGCGAGGCCGTGGAGGCCAAGAGGAACCTGCGCAAGGAGATTGAACGCCTCCGTGTGGACTGGGAGAGGAAATCCAGGGAGGCGGAGGAGGCGTGTGGCCGACTCAAGGGCGAATTGGAGCACACGAGGCAGCAGCGAGGATGCGACCAAGAATGCCAGGCCGAGCGACTCCGTGTCAAGTACTCTGCCCAGGTGAGACATTTATGGATGGCAAATATGCCAACTTCAGTAATAATGGCTTACTAAAGACCCAAGGATAGATGTCGTCGTACTAAAGTAGGTGTGAATTTATTTTACGACTGTTAGAGCATTCGTGTTTTAAACTTCCCCGTTCAGTATTTAACTTAAACATACATTCCATACAAAATATAGCACTGAATCAATTGACGAACAAATTCACCTTATGAACAATCGCTCGGAATGTATCTCGTTCAAAGGTGGGTGGTATTCTCTCCAGTTGTACATATACATATCTTTATAGAGCATATATTTTATTCAATGTTT
>NC_142745.1:11547500-11580000 GCF_051943395.1 Hippocampus bargibanti
GTTCGAAACTTCAACTCACTAATTGAACAGCAATATTTGTCACAGGAAATATTTTGTGAATGAAATTGTTCCATGTCACCTAAATAATCCTTTTAAGGACAGTGGTTACTCCTGTGGATATTTTATAGGTTTTAGGCTGCATGAACGGGTCAACTACTTGTTAGAGCAGGGGCGCTCAATACGTCGATCGCGACTGACCAGTCGATCACCAAGTCACTATTGGTAGATTGCATGACAGGGTAATGTGACATTGTCGTGAACAATACAAATAAAGTTGTCTAGACGTCAGCCCCTCAGCCATCCCATCATTTGATTGATACACCGGACACCCAATCAGATGACATTATGAGATACGTGGCGTGCTGAAACTGCGCCCCTGAGCTTTGCAAAGTTAACAAACTAGCCATTCGTGACATCCTAATTTTTCGCTTGGTTTTTTTTTCCCTCTTGAACATAAGATGGAGTATAAAAACGAGTGGGGGAGCTGTACCAAGTAAGAAGAAAAAAAGTATCCCTTTCATAAGGAATGGGAGAAGTACTTTTTTCACGATTATATTTTTAAAGTGGGTTTGTCTCGTCTGCCAGTTATCAGAGTGAACTCAAGTAAGGGCAAATAATTTACGTAATTATATTGTGTTGTGCGGTTATCCAGCAACATTGGTTTGAAGGATCCTCAATATTTTTGTCAATAGATATAATGGTAGAGCATTTTGACTTGGTCATTTCAAAAGTGTGTTAGAGCCGTAAGGACATTTGGGTTAAAATAGTTTTTTTTTGGTAATTGTTCACAATTGTGTAATATAGATTTTGAAAAAGTGCAATAGGTTTTATTTTATTGTTGTTTTACTTAAGGTACATTTATTAGCGATATCAAGATATCTGGGCTCCATTAGTCATCTGATCAGATGTCAGAGATGTTTGTTCAGACACTGAACAAAGCCTCAAACAACAAAGCCTCAAACACAAGAAGATTGTCTTGTACTGCCGGCAGGGGACACAGCCATTCATGACCGACGCCCAACTTCTGCAGCCCTCTGGACGCCCAACTTCTGCAGCCCCCCTGCCAAACTATTTGTTGAAAGCATATGCAAATTTAAATGATACCTTAGTAAAACATAGTCTTCTTAATTTGAATACCACGCCCCCAGATGTCCAAGGCATAAACATCCATAAAACAACACAACATAGACATTTTAATAGGTTGTCCTTTCCATGAACTGAGAGATTTGTAGCCTGGCTACTGAGCTCTTCCCGTGAAGAGGTTCACCAAGTCCTAAATTAGTCCAAGGCCAGATCTCCGACATGAAGATGACAGTTTAACAGGCTGTGTCTGTTCAACTCAGACTGTCCTCAGGTTTTCTGTGCATACATTGTGGGCCTTGCGTTCAGCGGCCAACTAAGCATGGGACTTTTAAATATGATACCTTCTATTCTCTATCATCAGATATTCTCAATTAATCTGATCGGATCATCTGAATTCACCCGATTAGGCCGTCTGCAGTCACCTGACTCCCAATCACCCAGTTTTCAGAACCATGAACAGAGAAATGGAAGCAAAAACTGTGATGAAAAAAGAATGCTGTGGACTGTAAAGCTAACCTCTGTAAATCACAATACTCAAGACTTTGGGAGATTATTTTTTAAAAGAAAAAAATGAACACAGATGATGAGTGGTTGCTCTGTTTTGTGGTGCTATTCATAGAATCCTAGCAAGGGGAGCTGTACTCATGGGGCTTTGTGACCTTCCCGCCCGAGCCCTCAAGGTCACCTCGCAGCAATCCGTTGAAGGCGAAGTGTCCTAAAAGAAATGTGGGAGAGGAGGAGCGATGAATCTCGCACTTGTGACTTTCCACTCTCATTTTTAAAGGCGTAACAATCAGTCAACTTGCAGTTGTTTGAAGGACTTCAAAAGTGGCATGACTGAAAAACAATCCGTATCCGTTCCACACGACGCACAACAACTCAAAGTGACAAAATAAACAAAACAAAAGTAAAAAAAAGCAAGGCTCGCCATCTTGGACTTCTTTTAAGTTAAGCCAATCTGCAATTAATGGCATTTAGCAGCAGGGGGAACAAATATCTCATTTTAAAAGGATGGCAGGAGATGGTATGTTTCATTCAACCAGGGCATCGTGGTGAACAGTACCTTGATCCTCAAAACTCACACTCACACAAGAGGAAACGGGGAGAGTTACAGGTGAACACTGGAGGTTTAGCATTTCCCTTAGCTCGATATATTCCACAGGACTGTTTTGCTGTGGCCCAGCGGAGCACTCATCTTTATTTCATGGTGCGGTGATTAAGAAAAATAAATATATCAGCCGCCTGTGTGTGTGTGTGTGTATATATATATATATATATATATATATATATACACATGCTTAAGATGTATCCTGACACAGAAATGTACATTAGAAAATGCATGCCGAATGACGTCAGCTAATATTTCCAAAAATAACAGAAAACTGTTGTTTTTGTATTTTTTCTTCATAGAGTAAAATGTTTTTCCCTTCTACAAGGGAGCAGGATTTGCCTTTTGTCCATGTTTGCGCTTTGTTCCAGCTTCAACTATTGTCAAAGCGCTATATAAACCAATATGTAAGTATTGTATTGTATTTTGGACATTCGCCCACATTTCACACTCAGATAACTCCAGACCCATATCACTTAGGAATGAACTGTTTTTTTTCTGATGTAAGAAGAAACTCTAATGTTTCTAACGCTATATTGAATGTTTATGTAGTCCTGAAACTCAATATTTTGTAGGTGCTGCAATTTGAGTGACAATGACAAAAACCCTGGCACTGGAGTGGACATATTTTTGCACAGCGTCTGGCAGTGTATGAGTTAATTTACTATTCAACTATGAGTCACTCCTAGTGTAGTTGTACATTCGCTTGTATGCATGCAGTGTGGGACTGATTCCTACCCAGTGACTGAATGCGGATGGGTTTGAATGGTTGTTTGTCAAAGTCAAGTCAAAGTCAGCTTTATTGTGAAATATGTTAATATGCATATACATAATATGCATATACATATACAAATATACATAGAGCACTAATGAAATTACTGCCCTCTCAGACCAAGCACGCAAGGCACTTATATGTAATGACTTAACAAACATAATATACATGAAAACACCAATTTGCCGGGAGAGAGAGGGGAGCCGCTGCATGTTCACGCGCCGCCATCTTGGGAAAAAATAAATAAATAATAACAAATAATGTCTTTACATGTGCTATGCAAATGACTGGCGACTAGTTCAAGGTGTAGTCAGCTGGCATAGGCGTCCAGGATAATCAGTGAGCGATTCGGGGAGGCAAATGTTTTCTTTACCCGGTGTCAAGTATAAATCCGACAACCAAGGCATAAAGAAACCGGCGTGTACCCTTATACCCCTATTAAGTCCGCTTGGCCTAAATCGTTGACGTTGTGCAAAATCAACAATACAATTTACAGCCCCGCCATGTAATAGGAAATTGAATCTGATCAATGAATCAGGTGCAAGACGGTGGGTCCACTGAATCTAATCTCTACGCCAGCGGCTGATGGCTCAATGAAAAGCAAAAATTGGAAAACATTAGGTCACGCATTCAGCGAGAGAATTTCATCTTTACTACATCAGCGCCGCTAAATGAAAACGGGAGGGTGCTCTGATATGCGGATGATTTGTTATCCCCTCTGCCCGCCACCCCGATGGAAATCTACTCTTAACAAAATAGAAAGATAGATGCATGACAAGAGATGTTTAGGTAGACATGGACAAATATGAATACATTTGTAAAGCCGCCTTGTTCAAAGCTGCTTTTACTTCACATTAGTGAATAATCACGGTTGAACATGTATTTAATGAGAAAGGAAGTGAATTACTGGATTGATATCGGATATTCAGGGCCTGACCCTGTAGATTAAGCATTCTGGGGAAATGAAAAACAAATATTTGTCATCAATCATTTCTAAATCTCATTTTAATCTCTAGTTAGTGCACATCCAGTAGATTACAATAGACATCTTTGTTGGGTGTGATTACCCTTAAGGCCCACAAAAATGAAAAATTATCATTGTAGATGGCTGTGTGTCATCTTTCTTTCATAGCACCTTTAAAACCCCAAATGTGAAAAATGTGGGACTGCATTTCAAAGTTGCAGTTCACTATCAAAAAACAGCAACAACAATTGCCACTTACAGCTTCACACTGAGCTGCTGTTAAATGCGGAAATATCCCTAATTTCACGGTAAAAATGCTGATTTTGCTAATATCCTCTTGTGTAGGAGTGAGAAGTCTTACCTCACCTTAGGTTGTCATTGTCAAATGTCTGTTTACATTCTCTCCATGCACCCAATGTCATTTTTCAGTCAGAGTCAGGCTAATTGTGTATTACAGTAAAGTATTTCGTTTTGCTGATTGCATTAAAAAACAAGAGTACGCTCCCTCACAAACGTGGATTTATAATTGACACAGGCATTCGCCACAGGCTCTGAGAGTTTCAAGGGCACATTTAATTTTAAAATCAGCTAGTAAAAAATATATCATGCAATGATCTGATATTTTTTAAGGCAATTCTTATTGTTTTGGTCTTAATTCCAGATTTTAGTACCACATCAGCCCTTGGTTTAGAATGATGTGACAAATATGTTGATGCAGTTGTTAGAAAAAAATTAAGTGCAGTTGCAGTCTGTGCATGCTAAAATATGGCTCAAAAGGAGAGGCCATTTTGGAAAATTTAAAGGTAAATTCTTTGACATGTGGCGGGCCATGGATTTCATCGCTAGGCCTTCAGTAGTGCTACATCTGGATCAATCCAGAATGAAAAGAATTGTGGTGTGGCTTTGATGGAGAATAATAAGTTACCATGTTTAAAAGTGCCGTGCTTTGCTGACCAATTAAACAATAAGCCCACAGTCAAAGCGCAGATGACCACAGTAAATCTGAGTGAAACAGACACAGCAGGGTGAACTGTCGGCTACATCTAGGAAGTCTGGCCTTGAACACAATTTGGGGCTTGGGATACTCCTTTATCACCAAAGTTATTTACGGCTTGAACATCCTGCACAGGCGCCAGGTTACAGACTTATCGGTTGATGGAGGGGACAACCAATTAGAGTGTCTATGTTTTATTGTTTACATCTGTTGTTGCTCAGAACGCCCAGAGGCGTGGTATGCAAATCAAGAAAACTATGTTTTACTAATATATCACTTTAATTTACATATACTCTCAATAAATAGCTTGGCAGAGGGGCGCAAAATTCAGACGTATGTCATCTGATGACTGCGTCTCCTGCCGGCAGTGGGGACAATCTTTCTGGTTCTGAGTCTCTGTCCACGGTGTCTGTCTGTCATATCTCTGACAGGTTTACTACAAGTCCACTACAGGGTACCATTAGCCAGAAAACAACCGACTGCCCTTAATGATGTCCATTTTCTCTTGAAAAGTCCATCTTGAAAATGGCTTTAACAGTCAATCTCCAACCAAATCCATTTCTTCTGCTCCTTCAGCCATTATGGGTTGACAAAACTGCTAGTAAATAAACACAATATATTTGCTTGTGCAGCTCGCCACCGATACAGTGTGCTAGCTCTGGCCAGTTTGCTCTAGTCACCAGCGGCTCGTGATCAGAGCAGTTTTCACAAAAATCTTACGTTGACCAGTGCCTTCAAGAAGGCGTTAGTACCCCTTTTGGGTTGGCAACTCGAAATCTGATTGGTTAGAGCAACAGTTTGATCGACATATTTGATGCAACAGGGCCCGCAGAACTGATTGTGAAGGCATCCAGGTAGATTTCTGACCCTGGTAACAAATGATGGCTGAAATGTGATTGGTTAAATGCTTAAATACGAAAACACACGTCTGGAATAAGCACAACACGGGAAAAGTAATTAAATGAATCTGAAAGACAATTAGAAATTATTTAAGAAGAGTTCATGGAAAATATATAATTAACATCTGTCTGTGATTCAGATATTTTTAGTCCAGTAGAGAAGGCTTTGCTGGCCTTGACTTGAGATTACAGATTTACTCTGAATATCAAGTCAGAGTATCATCAGAGTGACAAACAGCCACTCTGGCTCATATATAAATAAAGTTGAATTGTATACATTGAGGAAATTTATGACTGGAATGTCAATGCCTCACCAGCCATGACTATTGGTCCTTCAGGGCGTTTTACAATGACATTTTATATTAATGCTACGGTGCGTTACTCATTTTTACACTTGTATGGCAATTTAAAATATTTCCTTTACAATTGAAAGGATTTTGTGATGGCCCTTGATTGATTCTGAAGCTGTTAAAAGAAATGGATTGTGCCGGACACAGCAGGTTCTACTGTGTATTGTCTGTGTGTCATTCCAAGGTCCATTTGTTATTTACTTTTATATCAGACTCCTGCACGGGCAGTCTTTTAATTTTTACAAGGCAAGCAGGTAGTCAATCTCTCACATATATATTGTTAATCTCTTTTTCTGTGTCCTTGTGGTGTGTACAGCTTTGATTTATAAGTGGTGGACCCCCACAACACACTCAACACACAAAGGTGCCATCCGTGACTTGACACACGGTAAGTGAAAAAAGTCAAGTTAAAAAAAAATGGTGATAGATAATAGAATATCCAATGAAAAAGTCCCAAGACCGAATGCGATTGAAATGTCTTTATGCAGAATAGCTGATGTGTTCATATTGTTGGGCCAGTAGTAGGTAAAATATCTCATATATCAAAAAAAAAATCACAAATACCAGAACATTGTGAAATTTCCCTTGTGGTGACCTGATTTTACGCATGCCATATACGTGTTGTGGATAGTGAATATATTCAAATGTTAAATGTGTAATTAAGCACAAACACCAAGTAGTATTTTGGCATAATTATGCTGCTGAAGTAACCCCTCACCCATTAAAAAATTAAACTGTAACCACAACAGAGAAAGAAGTTTGTCAATCAAAAAGAGAACATGAAAGGCTAGCACACCATCGCTAACGGGATGAACTCTTCCTCTTTCATTGGCCCAGTGCACATTGACTGAGACACACTGGGTATGAAGAAACTGAATTCAGGAGTCTGTGAGTGTAAGAGTGGCTTGCAAAGGCGTGGATAGAGAGATTGAGGCTGGATGGTGTTGATCTTGTCGGGGCAGGTGGGGGGAGAAGACAAAAGGTGGGAGATGAAAGACGAACGCTAAGAAAGTGCAGGCAGGACAACGTTCATGCTGAGTGCTCACCTCTCGTATGAATTCTCCACCGCCTTCCAGTCGGCTCCCAAGAAGCCATCAACAAAGCAAATTCCAATCGCAAATTTTGTGACTGGGCCATATAAAAATACTGTTTTTTGTTCCATTTTATTGCTGTTCATTGACCTTTCACTGTTACTGTATTTAATAGGACCTGTGAAAACTCATTCACTCACTACCATTCGCGAATGTGTTCAGGTCTTGTTTGGGTGCCAACAAAGCGTTGGCCATGGCATCTGGCAATGTTTTTCCCTTCCGCAAGGGGGTTACATTTCCCTTTTTTCCATGTTAGCACATTTTCAGCTGTTGTTAAACAAAAAATCAAACAATATGTATGTGTTGCATTGCATTTTGGACGGTCACCCTCATTTCAAGCTCATATAACTCCAGACCCATATAATTTAACATTTTTTTCTGATGAAAGAAGAGTCTAAGGTTTCTTACACTGCACTGAATGTTTATGCAGTCCTAAGCCTCAATATTCTATGGGTCCTGGAATTCGAGTGACAATGACAAAAACCCTGGGACTGGAGTGGACACATTTTTGCACGTCCAACAGTGAATGCCGTCTGGCAATGAATGAGTTAATGGTAGCCCAATCCAGCAGTAGTCTGATTTATTTTCACGGAAATAGATGAAATTGACACTTTTATCCAAACATGTCACAGAGGTTATACAAAATGTGTTAATTCAGTGCCTATTTCCAGATTGACATTAAAAGCACCCCACACACTTTATCAAAACCCCTCATATCATTCCCATTACCATGATACAGATCAGCACAAAATACTCAACAAACCTCAAATGGTTTTCAGTGAAGAAGCAAATAAAACAACCCCTCCACAAAACAAATAACAGCTTTGGTCTCACCTAGTGCATCAAATCCCCAGTGATGAAAAACAAGACTGAATGTGATCTTTAATATATAAATATTATAAAACAACAACAATAAACCATGCAATTGCACGGCAATATCATGTTCAAAAATTTCCACACCACTTTTTTATTTCTGAATATAGCGCATGCGCCCAAACTAAGGCTTAGCGCGAATGTAAGCATCCAAGCAAAGCATTTCTTCTTATTCTTCTCGTCCAATAAATCTATTCCGTGTCTGAATTAATGCTGTACAGGTCATACTGAGAAAATGAAAAATGATGAAGAGAGAGGAAAAAAAATCAAAATCAAATAAATAAAAAGCCTCATCCTTCCCCAAGAGTGCCATCTACGATGGGGGTCTTATGCTGCGCTGACCCTGAGCATTCTCTCAGCTTGCCATACTGGTGAGTTATGATATTTCGTGACTCAGATTGTACTTGAATATTTCATTACATGCACAAAATCCTCTTCTATATATTTTCTGCAGGTGTGTGATTATTAATCATACAACATCGTGCCGAGCAAGCCCAAGGCTCCCCCATGCCCCGAGCTGTAGTATACATTAATAGTCTATGAATGAAGCACGTCATTATTATTATTGATAAGAAAGCAAAATAAATAATTGCAAAGATAAAAGGTAAGAAAGAAATTAAAAAAATAAGGACAAGTTATGTTTGTTGGCCTCAAGGGTGATTGGAAGTGTGAATGGTTTTTTATCTTTGTGTACCTTGTGATTGGATGGCGACCAGTTCAGGGTGTCCCCACCATACTGACCAAAGATGGCTGGTCGAGGCTAGGGCGCCCGCGACCCTCGAGATGATGAAGGAATTCAAGTTGTGAATGTATGGATGATTAAGTCCGGTTTTCAACACACTGTTGTTTAGAGGCCGATTGCATTACATATTCATGGACTGTATTTTTTATTAAATGATTCATTTTGAATAACGACTGATGTTGTGATTATATACACCAATGTGCAGAAATTTTAATATTTTACTTTATACTTTATTTCTTTACTTTATTCACCCTCAAGATGATAGACAAATATTTTTGGGAGTATTTGTATTGTATTTTTGAATGTTTTATACCACAGGTGTCAAAGTCAAGGTTTTTTTTCGGCCCGCGAAAGCAAATCAAACTTGTTAAATTCCATGATGCTTGCTAAAATCCGAAGCAAAATTTCATATTTTTGGATGTAAACCACAGTAACAGTCATTATTCTTGACTTCAGATTTGAAAACTAGTTATTCATTAATTTTGTGTGTGCTCTATATGTAATATGTGGAGGGGATTAAACATTCTAATGGCTTTCCCAAGGGAAGAGGAATCCACAACTACAATGTGGCCCGCGGCAAAAAAATTACTTTGACTCCCCTGCTTTATACTGACCATGAGATGATTTAACAATCCTTTCAATCCAGATAAAGTAAATAATTTCCTACAGTCATTGCTGCATAGAATATGATTGTATTAAATGACATTGTTGTGTCATAACGACTAATGACAATAATTAGGACGAGGAATATAGTATTATATTTTTAAAGATACTGTAATCGATTATGTGGATTTTCAATATTTTCATGATTTTTTTTTAAATATAATTATTTAGTTACTTCATAATTACTGACTGATAATTTTGAGTGTATGGTGGAAATAAAAAATACTTTTATTTGCTGATTTTTTGTAATCAATTTAAGTAATACAGTACTGTTATTGTTATTATTATTATTATTATTATTATTAGTAGTAGTAGTAGTAGTAGTAGTAGTAGTATTATGAGATCATTTTTATTTTGCAATGTAGATATAAACAGTACCACAAAATAATTGTATGCATACCTAATAATATACCGTTCATCAGTATAATTGTTAGGGACAAATGATGTATCTCTTCCTGGTTCTGGCTCGACGGAGTTTTATGATGAAACACCAGCGGGGACCAAAGTGGTGAACAAAAAAGACTACTTTATTCTTATAAACAATAGAAGGACATGTCTGGTCAAAGTGGGAAAGCCAAGAGAGAAAGGGCCTCCCCTTTCCCCTAGTTTTATCCTTCAGCGGTGGAGACATCATCTCGACCAGGCCTATCAGCAACGAGGAGGGGGTTGGGGGACTATTAGACTGAAAATGAATACTACAGGTACAAAAAGTTATCTAATAAACTACATACATCCATATAGACTAAACTAAACATGAAATAACAGTCGTAGGATGTTTACGGATGTGTATAAAAACGTGCTATCAATAATGATCATAGATTGAATAATATATTACATCTGAGTCAACATTCAGGAATTGTCTGTGTAAGCTCTCAGTCGTACAGGAGTGGTCCATCGATGAAAAGGTTTCTTCAGCCATCATCTGTACTTCTTTGAAGGTGTCGGACGTTTCGCTTCTTATCCAAGAAACTTCGTCAGCAAACTAAAGTCTTACTGGTAGTTTAGGCCCTATATATATATCCCTACTGTCCAGACATGGCGGTGCCGGAGTCTGCTATGATAGGTCCCTGCTCTCAGGTTGGGGGGAGCAGAGGATTACACCCTGCAGCTGCTCCACTGATAGTTCCTGTCGTTCTGACTAACGACTGGCCTGATTGCCCCACTTCGACCGGTATCACCTCATCAGTATTACTAATCCTATGTTGCCTAAGCAGGCTATTGTATGAACGATCCAAATTGAACCTAAACCCACCAAACCGGTTTAATGAAGGATTTAGTTGCTTTATGAAAATCGCTTCTTTTACTCCCCTTTCAAACCATCCATGTTCTTTCGCTAAGATTTTAACCTCATTGTCGTCAAATGAGTGGTTGCTAGATTTGGTGCATATGTACTGCCGATTGAGGCCCACTAGTATTATCCCTGCGATGTTGATAGAGAATTTGTTTAGTCTCCCCAATGTACTGCTCTTTACAATTTTCATTCTTCCAATGTATTGAAGAAATTGTGTACATGGTGTCTGCTGGGCAAAATTCTTTTGTCCATCAAAATGTTATTCAATGAAATGTTTCTCTGAAATTCGACTACTGAAGTTGCATTTCTTACACTAGGTTGAGTATCACACTTTTTCCGGTCTTTGCCATGGAAAAAAATTAATAAAACAGTGACCGACTTCCTTAAGTGTGTCTTGAATCTGCACAGTCGACACGTACTCCAACACAACTGTGTACTTTTAATACATTCCAGCAGTAGGACCCCCCCATCACATTTGAATTCGCAATCGTCCCGGAACTAGCACAAAGATGAGACGCAGCATGCCTCATCCTAGAGAGAAGTCAGATTCGGCAACTCAGTGACCAACGGGATTTCACACCACCGCTGGCTTCCCCACCAACCCCGCAACCCGCACTTCATCATGCATGTATGAAACAAACATGGCGGCCATTCATCGAGAGCCAAGAGTCCCCCCCTCTGATGTGATCTATTTCCAAAAACTGCACTCGGCCTCCTGCTCGGGTGTCACCAAACACAGGCAAGGATTAGCACACGACGCACATCACAAAGATGACAGGGGATGGCTGAAAAGTGGAGCAACACTAGCGAGGCGTCCAAAGTAGGCTGACCACTTCAAACCCTGAGCTCACCCCCACTCCTCCTTGCTTCTTTATTTATGAAGTCATGCTAAAGAGGACAAACAAACCAGCTCAGTGACAGACACTGAGACTACATGTAATGATGTTTTGATCCAGTATAGAATACATATGAGGTCAATTCCCATTTGATTCCCAAGTTCCAAACCGCTGCTACATATATTTTGGTTAATTGTTCCTGTTGCAGCTGTGTCGCAGCTCTTCGTAAGTTATCATTCTTCAAAGGTTTTTACAGTTCAGTGAATTCTATGGGAAATACATTCCAGACCCACTTGCAATTGATGAAAATTCAACGTAGAATTCAATGTTTTTTAACACATTTGATCTATTAAACAGGTACTATCAAAACACATTTTCAAAAAAATCCATCAGTAATATTAGAAATACTGTATAATCTGTTAAAATATTTGTCAATTCTCATTCGTGCAATGAGGTACAAAACGAATGAGAATGAAACAGAAAGTAAAATATTTTCAACCAAATTATATTTGACCCATGTATGTTTTGTAGAGAATATGTATTTTGATTCAAGCTATCAAAGCCATATAAACAATAACATAAAATATACATTATAGTTGAACATTTTTGTCATTGTCACTCGAATTCCTGGACCCACAGAATATTGACTTTTAGGACCACATAAACATTCAATGCAGGGTAAGAAATCTTAGACTCTCTTATTTCATCAGAAAAAAAAAAGTTAATTCCAAATTAATGTGGGTCGGGAGTTATCTGATCTTGAAATGGGGGCAGCTGTACAAAATATGTACAATGCAAAATATACATATTGGTTAATAAAGCCCTTTAACAACAGCTGCAGCTATAGCAAAGTGCTAACATGGACAAAAGGAAAATGCTACCTTGTGTAACGGTAATGGGAAAAACATTGCCAGAGGTCTGACCAGTGCACCCGCCCCCCCAAGAAAATACAAAGTCCGAACAAATTCGGGAATGGCACTCTACGTCGTGCTTTTCAATTACCGTATAAATTTGGGAATGGCAGTGAATGAGTTTTAAAAACTGTTCTTTATTTTATTCATTGAAAAACCCTGAAGATCCAAAGTTGTTAGCATGATTAACTTGGTTAAAGCAACCACATTTTGTTGTGAGTGCGATGAAGGAAGTAACAATCATACCTTCAACCCACCGCCACCCCCTCATGCTTTTCCTGGTCAGAACCAAGCACCATCACCACAGCATCAATGTCCTTTATCAGATAAAGCAAAGTCTTCACTCTCAGTCTTGAGTCCTCATACATTAAGTGAGACTTGTTTGTCATCAATCCACTACTTTGTCTCTGTCACTTTGCCCGACGTAGGCATGATCAAGACCGTTCAATAAAGCCTTCGTTTTTACCTTGTGCATTTGAACATTCGCTTTAGAAAAATGTCCTTTTTCCCCGTGGTGGCTCCATTATTGCTGTGAGTCCTTACGGCAAACCAATTACCAAAAATATTTCCAAATTGATTTCTTTTGCAGACTCCTCATGGGCCTTTGCAATTTGAAGTTGGGCGATTCTTGGGCAGCAATTTTCTGCAGTGAGAATTTTAGGTGAGTCACACTCATGCACATATAGATATGATATTACTGCTTTTGCAGTAATGGTGCGATGTCCATTTGACAAAGTAGGTGTGGATGCTTTTACATGCCAAACGAGGTCAGATTGAGGGTTTGATTGACAAAGGGAGGGTGCAGGCGCAGAAAAACTGCATATGCACCTTTCCATGCTCATGCTCAGGCACATCCAGTGTTACATAAGGTCTTTATATCAGAAAAAAAATGGTGGGTGACTTAAGCCATGCTATTGTGTCACCGTGACCTTTCTTCTTAACTCAGCATCGACAGATATGCCTGTACTCCTGTACAAATATTAGATGGAATTAGTTAATACTGCAGAGTCACATGGGTCGGACAAAGATGACCTCTTGCCACATTCCAAAAACAAGCCTGGTAGGCTGATTGTACACTCCAAATGGTCACTAGGTGTGAGTGAGAGAGCGAGTGTTTGTCTTTGCTTGCCCTGGGATTGGCTAGCAACCAATTCAGGGTGTCCTCCGCCGAAAGAAAGACATTTAGATGGCCCAGGTAAGATATTTCTGGTGTTGGTTTTTTTGTTCAGGAGTGGCTTGACCTGAGGAATAAAACACTTGAAGCCCGTATCCAGGATTCGTCTGCATGCTCACTCGGCTAAAACGACCAAAGCCTGGTTCAATGACCGTGGGATTCCTGTGCTTGATTGGCCACCGATCTCACCTGACCCCAACCTCATCGAAATGTGTGGGCCAATGGGCCATCATCAAGAAGAAGATGAGAAACATGAGACGGAGCACTGAAGAACTGAAGGTTGCTAGTGAAGCATCCTGGTCTTCGATAACGCCCGAGCAGTGCCACATGATGATATCATCCATGCCACACCGCACACACAAAATACACAAAACACACAAAATAGGCTTAATTGGAGATGGTCCAATAATCAGGAATTTTCATGAATGCTTCACTGTACTGCTGCTTGACTTCTTCCTAATCGCTCCTCAAGCTAAAACTAACAGTTCTACTGACACTCACGATTGACGACTGCGACAGTGGCGTCAAGTGGGGCAACCTCATGAGGCTCAAGCAACAGCTGCAGGCCTGCTTTTCCAGCTGAAAGCCGTCTCGTGTGCTCTGATGAGCAGCCCAGTTTCTTTCTCAGTTTGCATTCTCACTGAAGTCCAGAATGGGATGCAAGAACAAGAAATAGACCTTGAGGGAGCACTGGAATACCAGCCAAGGCCATTGTTGGGCGGATAACAATTGAAGAAATAATAAATAAATAAATAAATAAATAAAAACAAAGAAAAAAACTAAGAACACATATAGACAACACGTATTGAGCCAGAGGATAGTCGGACTAGATCCACTAGGTTATGCTCCTGTCCAAAAATGACTGGTTCGGCATTGTATTGTTTTTGTTTGAACCAGGCCAATCAAATCCATAAACCTGATTTTTTTAGTATACTGTGTTCTCAATTTCAATGTGCTAACATGCATGTTTCCATTGTGCTGTAACTTCAACTATTTGCTGCTTCTGTGTCCAAGAATCAGCATGCTTCCACTGACTGCCATGAATGCCCAAAAAAAAGGTTGGATAATGAATGGTCAGTAAACTGCAATGTTAACAGCTGCATTCCAAAATAACATTGACTTCACCAAATTGACTAGCATTTATTTTTCTTCTGTCCTCCTTAAACTCGATACACTCCTGTTGAATTGTTTCACTGTATATACAGTATATCTGATTCGAGCATAGTACCTGTAGTCCTTAACTAATAAACATATAGGACAATTAGAATACAGTAAACTGTTCTCTACGTATGCTTCACAAAGATAACACATATTATAACCCGGTATGGTGAAAATAGGCTTGTTAACTGATATTCAATTCAATTCTCAACGCTTTATTTGTCCCAGAGGGGGAATCAAAAGACTTAAAGAGCAGCAGTAAAAGACAAGCGGAACACCAACAAACATAAAAACAACCATCGAGTGCTGCTGGTAAAATATGCCAACTACTCAAGAGTCATGTGCTCCCTGCTCGATGCTACGTGCACTCATTTACGGGGATCAGTCAAGGAAGGAGAGGGGTCAAAGTGGAAGGAAAGTTTTCAAATAAGTTTAAGTATATCAAAAAATGGTAGGAATAAATACCTGATGTCAAAATTATAAATTATAAAAAATACCTAATTATTTTCAAATGATAATGCTGCCTTATATGCTGCCGTGTTTGTTGGCCAAGCTAGAGGTTTGAAATTAATGTCGGCCTGTTAAAAAAAAGTGACATAAGATTGTCGTTATGCAATATCTGCTTGAGAGAAATCTTGTGTTTCCTTGTCAAAAAGAGACGCAGCAACAAATTGTGATTAAGCTGGCAAAACACTTGCAACGCATTGTTTTGTATTGAGCACCATTCTGTAATTCGTGGCACCGTTATACATTAATTTGTATAAAAACCCTAGACGAGAATGAGTGGGTGTATTCAAACTGTCAGCCTCTCTACATTTCCATATTTTCCTTTCCAATATAAAAAGTCCAAAAAGAAATCAACTTCCGCCAACATTATTTGCTTTTATATGAAATCCCACCAACTGGAATTCACAAGCAAGTCAATCCATAGCAAAACAAGACGACTGAGACAGATGGAGGCGCGTCTGAAACTAAAGGGGGTGGGGGGGGATTTTTATATACCTGTATTTTATATATAAAAAATGCTTTTCAAAACCACTTTTTTTACAAAATCATGTTCCTTCTTTGGTTGCATACCATGCATTATTGACAAAGCGTTTTTCGATAAAGAAGTAATCAAATAAAGTGGCCAGGTGAGTGGATGACAACTCTATTAAAAATAGAACTAAAATCAAAGTTAACGTCAGTCAGTATGAGGGAAAAAAAGAATTCACTGACATGAAAAGGACTCCATAGAGTGGACGATTCACAAAATGTGTCATGTCATGAGACAATCATTAATGATCATATAATACGTGTTTTGTCAGGGCCTTGAAGGCCTTGTCTGCAGGCCAAAAAATGATCAAAAGCATCGATCTGTATTGAAAGAGTTTTATACATTTGTGCAATATTATTTACCCTGATTTTCAGAAGTCTTTTGTCTTCATTCACTGTTGTTTTGAAAGGCGCTTAAAAATGAAATGTATTATTATTATTGTATATTTTGGCAGTGCAGTTTAAATTAAAGTCGTTTGTGGGTTATTGTTGTTTTCTTTTTTTATGTGGATTCTGATTTCGTGTTGTGTTGCTACATCGGCGAAAATTTCCCAGTACTGTTGAAACAATGATAAATTGTTTTTGTTTTTTTTTTGCTTTTTTTATGAATCTGGTTTCAAATTCAGGACGTGCATGAATCCCTGCAGGTGGGTCAGCAACCTTTCCTCTGATTGATTCAGAGCAACTCATGTGGGATTCATTGCATGAAGCTGGGACAATGACTAGAAATTCTTCTTCAAGGCAGATTTATCAAAAACTAAAATAAAAATACAAATAAAATGTTTTGTGGCAGGCTGAGTTCATGGTAAAGTATTTCTATGCCACTTTCATAGCGGCCACACAATCATGTAGCGCCGCATAACAACACAGCTACTAGCAAAAGATGACGGAGTTTGTCGACAATTAATAACCTTCTCTTATGAGTATGATCTATTTTACTTTAAGTTTTCCATCATTAGGACCCATTATGGTTTGAAATGGTAGCCCGTCTGTTTGCTTGACTCATTGAAGGTATCGTGCTTGCACTGACCATTTGAATATGTGACCTGCCCTGACTGACGGACATAAACGAGGATAATGAAATGAGAAGTCGAAAGACATAATTAAACATCTAACTCATTTTTGGAAGAATATATTCCTCTGAGTGTTGCTCTACGACCTTTCTGTACAATTTCTTACAGCATCCGAGTACAAATATTTGCTATTTGAAGTTTAATTCTTTCTGTCATGTTATATGCTAATTTTGCTAGCTCCCGAATGGGGTTTTCCATTGACTGCTCACAAAAAGCTGCCAATGCTTATAAAATGAATAAATAAATAAATATGCTTTGTTTTTATATATATCCTGCATATGCGAATTTCAATTCAGTCACGACTCTACAAATGGCTGTTGCACATCCACAATGGATAACAAATGTAGAATCAACACTGGAAGGAAGTCCAGATTCAAAGCGCTCAACTGTGAAGACATGGACACCTTGACGCGGGAATATATGAAAGCACAGCATATATATTTTGTATATTATGTTTTTAATTATACCCATATTTTCATTAAATAACCATCTATCATATTTCTGGCATCAAGGTCTAATTACCTGACAGACGCTATCTGTATTGCGGCATTATATGTGATTATAATAAATGGTACGTCATCTTCCTTGCTTAATTAAACTGCCGCCTCCTTAAGGCTGATGGAAGCAAAAGCTCAAGGTAAAATTGATCACGTTACAAGCGACCGGATTGTCAAACGTGCCATGTAGGGGGAGAAGCAACGTGAAATGCGGGGAGGAAAGTGGAATGACCCAAATGTGAGGAAATGATTACATTTTTCAAACAAAATGTTATCAAAGTGCCATCGTGATTGAAAAACATGCCGTGACACAAGAAAGTATCTGCCTTCCAAAAAAGATGACCAAATGTTTTGTTTTTCATATAATTTATACATGTTGTGGTTGAATTTAAATGCAGTTTGATGCTTGATACTTAACAAACCGTGTCATAAACAATTGAAATAAACCATTAACCCCCCCCCCCCCCCTTTGAAGCTTAAGGAAAGACTCTTGATGCGTGGGCACAATTTGGGCTGATAGCGGTGGGTAAATGTGATTGCTTTTTTTCCCGTCATGATTCCACAGATTACATATCAAATCTCTGGGCCGAATGAGCATACACTGTCATTTACACAGATTACAGCGATTTGGTTGGAAAGTGGGCCGTTAGAAAGAATCCGCGGATGGACGGAAAGATCCCTATTGGCAGAAAAATTTTATATATATATATATATATATATATATATATATATATATATATATATATATATATATATATATATATATATATATATAGAGACACGTATATACTGTGTATAGTACACTACATATATACTATACTACATATATACTGTGTGTACTACAACACCTAACGCCAACAACACCTAATGCCAACAACACCTAATGCCAAAAACATCTTATGTGAATACCGAAACTGTGTGGAAGAACATTTATTGGATTTTTTTTTATTTTGTGACATCATTTTACAATTCCCCTCAGTCCAAATAGATGCAGTGGCGAAACAACTACGATGAATCAAACTGAATTAAGGAAGTAAACTTTTACCTCCATTAATGTTACCTATAACATGAAGAACTCCAAAGGACAAAAAATATATATTTTCATAATCATAAAGTTAAAAAAATACATTACTAAACTAAGAGTTTAGTATCAGACCATCAGTGTGCAGACCCTCCTAAATGAAGATGTTCCTGTTTATGATGGGACATGTTTTAAAAATGAATTATTTTAAGTTCATTTTTTTCATGTACATCAGAAAACAGATAATCAGACGTTTATCCACCCGAACCGCCTTGTAGACAGAATGAAATTAAAATCACTCGCTAGTTGTAATACATCCATGGGCATATACCATTGCTCGTTGTTTTATAAGAGTGAGAAGAAGGGGGAGAATTAGGGAGGTAGGCTGAGGGGGGATAAAGTAGGAGGATTTTGTCAGGTTGAGATGGCGGCTAATGCTATTGTTTCTAACGGGACCGCCGAAAAGGCAAAGAAGCTTTTTTCCACACATCTTTGCCACTTTGCGTCGAGCTGTTTGAGGAGATATGTTTTCAAAAAGCAAAAGGTGGGAAAAGTGGTGGAGTCAATTGCTGGATGCTTTCAATGACAAGTTCTTCACAAAGTTGTCAGAACTTGAAAAAGTCAAAATATACAGAAGGTATACAAGTAAGAGATTACAGCATTTTACAGAAGGCGCCAGATACCGTACAAAGGCATGCTGGTGGATACAAAGGACACAATGGTTTTGTTTTTTGTCCATTACATCAGCATGGTGTTGTCCTGATGTACAAGTTTAATTTGTTTGAGAACCATGCTCTTATCTCAAATCACTCTCCTCCATCAATATGAAATATGCTCAAATCAAATAAACTAATGCTCACATTTTTTTGTTCCTTTCATTTCAATTTTTCACTTCATAATCCTCGCATAAAAAGTGGAGCAGCGAAGGACGGAACTCATATTGTCAACCAATATCAAAAAGCAAACGCAGGGTGAATGGGCATGAAAATTTACTGGCGCCTGAAGCCAGTCTGATTTAGCAACATTTAAATTTGGTAGACGTCAATCATAACTCGTCCCACAAAACTGTCTCAAGAATCTATGCGTGAAAACACACAAGAAGTCTATTTTGGGTTACACAGATAATTTTGAAGCTGCCTTTAAAGGCAATTTTATCCAAGCAATTTTGTCAAAGATGTGGGATGGCGGCCATCTTGGTTCTAAATGACCCCTACAGTCTTTTTTCTTTACTTGAATTTTTTTTTTCGATTTGTACCAAAGTTGGATTGGATTAGATTAGCCTTTGTTAGTCTCACAGTGCACTAATTTACATATATAGAAATATTTTTAATTTTATTTAATTTGAAGTACATATATGAACAAACAAGACAGATGAACAACATTTAATGGCAATAGATTTGCGTTTTGATCAGTGTGGAATATACTATGATGACACATTTTGGCAAGTTCGCTCGCAACCCCCGTTAATGTTTTCAAAATTAAGCCTCTAAAATCAATATTGCAGTACTTTGCAAAAGTCTCGAGCCAAACCTGAAAATACACAGAATGTCTCTCAGAGTGGTTAGTCACGAGGGGACCCACAGAAAAACTTCCAGAAGTCATGCTGTAAATGGAACAAGAGTTCTCCCATTCCGCCATTAAGAATTTGTCCAATTGCTAACATAATACAGTGAGACCTCAACTTACGAACTTAATTGGTTCCCAGACAGAGTGTGTAAGGCGAAAAGTGTGTATCTCAAAAAACAAATTCCCATAGGAAAACATTAAAATAGGAATAATCCGTTCCCGGGTTTCCATAAAATATACTTTTCAACTAAATAAGCCTTAAAATTACACACAACATACCTTATTCTATGTATAATAAATGTGCTATTGTATAGTAATGAAATAAATACACTGCATTGTATCATAAAGTCACTTTATTTACATTTGTGATGGTCATTGATGGCTTGATGGAATGGCGTTGAAGGTCGAAGGTCAAAGGGAATTGCTGTTTGGAAAGAGAAGCACATTACATGAGGACTGTAATTAAAGAAATAAACTGTGCTGTAAAATAAAGTTTTATTTACCTTTTTGATGGTCGTTGATGGCTTATGGAAGGAGAGTCACCTTCCATAAGGACTGTTGGTAACTTAACCTCTGGTGCTGTTCGGTCGTGTGCTTCCGCCGAAGATCACTCCACCAGCCGTGGTGGGTGTGTATTATGAAAATAGTGCTTATTATAAGGTTTAATTTTCAGAAATTTGAAGTTTGTAACACGAAAAGTTTGTAAGATAAGGTGTTTGTAAGTTGAGGTCTCACTGTATCAACAACATACACTAGCCACATGAATGATGCTAAATCACAAAAGTGATGTTATTTCATGGCCGGCAAAGTTTGAAGCAACCATTGAAGTCCAAGATGGCGCCCGAGTAGACAGACTTTCATCGAGAACTGCTTCATGCAACATAGAGAGTGCAGACAGTTTTTAAGATTGAATGATGGTCTGTTTCTTTTGTGTTGTGTCACATTATTTGTTATTTAGTGTTTTTCTTTACTTTCAAGATGACGTTGCAAGAGTGGCTGCCTTTACAGCTGCCTTTACTTCTTCCTTTCCTCTTCCTTTCATAACTTTGCTGATGTGAAATGTAAATTCCACCACTGTGAGACTAATAAAAGATAATCCAGGCCAATCTATTATGCCAGTAACTCAACTCCACAAGATATTGATGAATGTTATGCTCCAAGTGTATTCATGAAGTAAACAAGTGTACACGTAGATGCAAGTACTAAATATGAAGACATCTGTCAAACTCAACAGACATTCTCCCCCAATACATACATAAAACATCTCAATGCCACTCAATGTGGCATCAGACTGCACACTCAATTTCAACCAAAGAGCTCACACTTAACAAGTTCGTAGTTTCGCGCTTCTCTTCAAGCAAAGTCAGCCGTCCTGCATTCTGAGTCAATACATGTGAGTGCTTTGAATTTTTGCGCGTCGGAAATCAAATTATCCGAAATGGAAGAGCGAGAGAAGGATGCAAGAAAGGGAAAAGAACAGTTTCTATCACGAACCGATCCATGTGCACCAAATCCAGAAGACATTCGAACAGCTTCTTCCCCAAGCCATTAACTCTCTAGACCAGGGGTCGGCAACCTTTATGACTCAAAGAGCCATTTGGACCCATTTCCCACAGAAAAGAAAACACTGGGAGCCACAAAATCCTTTTGACATTTAAAATGAAGACAACACTGCATCTTTTCATCATCGTTTTTTACCTTTATATATGCATAAACAAACTATAGTGTGTTGCATTTATGAATCAATGAACTGTTACAGAGAAGCGAAATTACATTTCTGCACGCAACAAAAACATTTTAAACTCCGAAAAAAAGACGTTGGGTTGAAGATTACTTTTCCCTGATTTTCTGCACAATTTCACTCTTGTTTTTAAAGTCTGTGAATAGATGTTCTGACATCTTAATGAATGATTCTTTTATATATTATCCGTCTGTGAACGGCTTCCCGTGCCTGACTATTTCCTGAGCGGCCACAAAACTAGCACGTGTAGCTGAATTTGTAGATTTCATCCATTTCATAAAATGATTTTTGCTCTGATCAGCCTTCCGCATCAGTTCCGAAATGGCTCTTTTTCTCTCATCTCCATCCGGATATTTTTGAGCAAATGCTGTGTGTTTGTTCTGGAAATGTCTCGTATCAATACGTTCTGTTTTCTTCAGACACTTTTCTTTTCTTAGATTTATCCATAGTTGGCCTACCTGGGGGTCGAAAAATTCAAGAAATCGTGCGCAATTTGGCGGTTGTGACCAGATATATGTCCACTGTCGATGGTTATGAGCGACAAAAAAATTGAATTTTATTTTGTATTATTTATAATCACCATAATCTTCGAATTTAGAATTACATTTTAAAAACGAACAAACTAAAATAATATACATTAAATTAAATACTCATTATTTATTTTCTAAAGCCGCAGGGAGCCGCAGCTGGGGGGGGTGAGAGAGCCACATGCGTCTCCGGAGCCGTGGGTTGCCGACCCCTGCTCTAGACAGTAACCCAAATGGAACTGTGTAGTACTTCCATTTTTGATGATACTAGTACAGCGTGTTCTACCGGAGAAAAAATCCTTGTGTGTTCGACATACTTGGCAATAAAGATTATTCTGATTATGATTCTGACCTATACACAGTACTCTAGGTCGTGTAGTAAAAAAAAGCCAATTAACCACACACACTTGCACACACACACATCCTCACATTTTCAGCAGCAGACTAACTAAACTCCACTTGAGCAGTGGTGATATGGAGATAAAGAAAGCCAGCGGCGCGTTCAACTTCAGAAGGAAGAGAAAAAAATGAAAGAAAGTTGCTGCCAGCACAAATAGATAAATAGATAAATGAGGTGGGGTGGAGAGGAGGGGGCATTGTGCCATACAATAAACGGAATCCAGGGGGCCCAAACAGGACAGATATGAAACTTGAATAGATGTTTTCGGAAAATTCCAATATGTGATTTCCAAAACACAACATAATGTTGACATACAAGTTACATTAAAGCTTAACTCCTTCACTGCCATTCCTGAATTTATTCGAGAATTGAAAATATGATGTGGAGCGCCATTCCCGGATTAGTTGGGGTTTTGTTTTTCTTGCTGGTAATGCCGATAAAGCGCTGATCAGATCTCTGGTAATGTTTTTCCCTTCCACAAGGGGGCAGCATTTCACTTTTTCCATATTTGCGCTTTATTCCAGCTTCAGCTATTGTTAAAGCGCTATATAAACCAATATGTATACATTGGATTGTACTTTGGACAGCTGCCCTCATTTCAAGCTCATATAACTCCAGACCCATATAATTTATGAATTAACTCTTTTTTTCTGATGAAAGAAGAGAGTCTTATCTTTTCTTATGCTAAATTGCATCTTTATGCTGTCCTAAAAGTCAGTATTCTATGGGTCCTGGAATTCAAGTGACAATGACAAAACCCCAGGCACCGGAGAGGACACATTTTTGCACGTCTGGCAGTGAATGAGTTAAAAAGCATTACCATGGCTGAAAATGGGAAAAATATTTTCATAGGAATTATACATACTGAACTTCATGCATACATGTGCAGTTTCTTGTCAATCTCAAAATACTGTATCACAAAAACACAATTGGCCCGAAAGGTCCACCCATCTTTTTTATCTACAATGCTGTCAATCAGAATTGTGTTTGTTTTCACAGACCTGCATCTACTTAAGATAAGCAGTAAACAACTAACAGGGTTTTAGTTCAAACACAAGCGCAGACTGGGAGAAACAGCGCCCAAACAACTAGTGATGATTGAAAAGGTGTATTGAAATGTTTATTTTAAAGAGGAAGGGAAAAAAGCTAAACAATATCACAGTTTACGAATGTTTGATTAAATTAATGCCAAACCAAATTATCATGTCATGCGTTACAGCACGCCGCCCCGTTTAACATAATCGCTCGATTGACGCACTTTTACGCACGTCCCAACAAGCGCGACTCTTCGAGCTCACCTTACGCAGGATCCACTGGCAGAGGACGACCGCGGTCCATCCGAGCACCTGCATGTCACCTTCCGTTCACAAATGCAACTCAACGCTTCCTTCTTTGCTCATCAACGAAGCCAAAAGGAAAAAGAGGAGGAGTAGGAGGAGGAGGCGTCGGAGAAGGAGGAGGAGGGACGCGAAAAGGCGCTTTGGCGGCGGCAGCGGCGGGGTCCGGCCAATCCTAACCGCTCCAGCCAGCCGACGGTGACAAGTTGACTTAAAGTTGTTTGTGTTCCTCGACGCGAGATATTGAACAACAACTTGGGGGTCTCGCTGCTCGTCTCGTCCTCATGCGCAACATCCGCGCCGTCTGCCTGCGCTAATCGCTAAATGTTGTACACCAAGTTTTGCGCGCAGATGTTCGAGATATACTGAGGTTTTGGAAAGGGGGCTTGCACGCTTCCTGAGAGGTTTGAGTTTGTGATTGGCTGGTGGAAAGAGGAGAAGTGATACTATTGATCACTTCTTACCCTCCCTCCTTCCTTTCTCTCGTCCCACCGCTCCCTCACTCGACCTGCGTGCGTCATAACCAAAAAAAGGAAAACTACCTCTTTGTCCAGGCAAGACTAACACTTTGCCAACAAAAATCACAAAGGGGAGCGCAGCTGAGCAATTCAAGCTCTCGTCATTGTCACTGTATTTTTGCACTCTGTTGTTCTCAAACTTTTCACATCAAGTACATTTTTAACTCATTCACTGCCAGACGATGTGCAAAAATGTGTCCACTCCAGTGCCAGGGTTTTTGTCATTGTCACTTCAATTCCAGGACCCACAGAATATTGAGTTTTAGGACTACATAAACATTCAATTCCGCGTTAGAAACCTTAATATCTTCTTTCATCAGAAAAAAAAAGAGTTAATTCCTTAATTCCATGAGTCTGGAGTTATATGAGCTTGAAATGAGGGCGGCTGTCCAAAATGCAACGCAGTATATACGTATTGGTTTGTAGAGCGCTTTAAGAACAGTTGAAGCTGGAACATAGTGCTAACATGGAAAAGAGGAAATGCTGCCACCTTGTGGAAAAGAAAAAAACACTGCCAGAGGCCATGGCTAGCGTTTTATCGGCACACAAGCATGAAAAACAAAACCCGAACAAATTTGTTAATGGCACTCGACGTCATCATCCCAACTCCCAAATAAATTTGTGAATGGCAGTGAATAAGTTACATAAATAAAAGTTGCACCAAAACAATTATTACACTGTTCAACAAATTTGTAAGACTTTTTTTCACCAAAGATGGTACAAGAAGTACATTTTTCCAGATGACTTTTTATTTTCACACCAACTCCAAATGTCACATTTTGGTTTGTGACCAACGGGTAGCACTGTCGGGCCCCACCTGCAGCTGCACAGGTGATGGTCGCAGTTAAAAGGACTCCCAGAACGACCATTCAGTGTCAGGTCATTGTTTTGTTTCCCCCTGTCATGTTTTAGTCATGGTTTTGTTTGCTACTTTGGACCTTTCTGTTCTGATGACTTTGTTGTTTGAGATTTTTTTCCTGCTTACTTTATTTAATAGAATTTATCAAATACACATAGCACCTGAAGTAGTCGCAATATCTTAAACAGTCATGGAAGAGCCACAAGTTAAAAGATAGTACACATAATTATGATATCGGAGTTGCAACTAGCTCCTATACTAGAATCCATGATTCTATTCCCCAAAGGGATACAATCAAGAGATTGGGGAAATGCTTTTCACTCTGAAAAATATTGTGCTTTATTAAATTAGGAAGTCATTACAATCAGTGTGTGCATCGTGATTTCATGCTCCTATGCCCATTGATACCACCCTTGTGTTTCACCCCATCCATTCATTTCAATATTATTGTTGTTCACAGTTGGTGTGAGATTTTTTGAGAGCTTGTGTAAAATGAAAGACTGAAGGTTTAGCTGAAGTGTGGGCGCGTTTGTGTGTGCGCAGTGTGTGACACGGCAGTGCCTCCCTGTGAGACAAACTGTCACTGCAGACACTTCTGTGAGGACATATGCTTATACATACTGTATATCAGGGGTGTCAAAGTCATTTTTTGCTGCGGGCCACATTGTAGTTATGGTTTCCTCTCGAGGGCCGTTATGAATTTGGGGAACCCATTAGAATGTTTAAATCCGTTTCAAATATTACATATAGAGCACACAGCAAATTAATGAATAACTCGTTTTCAAATCTGAAGTCTAGAATAATGACTTTTATTGTGGTTGACATCCAAAAATATCACATTTTGGCTCAGATTTTAGCAATCATCATGGAATTTAACAAGTTCCATTTGCTTTCGCGGGCCAAAAAAAATGATGTGGTGGGCCGGATTTAGCCCGCGGGCCTTGACTTTGACACCTGTGCTGTATATAATACGTGTGTACATACATACATACATACATACATACATACATACATACATATATATATATATATATCGTAAATTCTGGACTCTAAGCCGCTACTTTTTCCACAGACGTTCAACCCTGCGGCTATTTCAGTGATGCGGCCAATTTATGTATTTTTTCTAATGGCCGCCAGTGGCACTCGAGTAGAAAAGGTAAGATTAAGACCGGTCAACTTCTCATGTTGTGCATAAATTAAATTAGCGTGAACATACCCTCATCATGGAAAATACAAAAAGAAAGGCATATGACGCAGCTTTCAAACTAAAAGCAATCGAGCTGTCTGATAAAGAAGGAAACAGAGCTCTGCACGTATAAACGAATCGATGGTGAGAGGCTGGAAACGGCAGCGGGAAGAACTGGAGCAACGTAAAAAGGCAAAAAAAGCTTTCAGAGGTAATAAAAGCAGGTGGCCCGAACTGGAAAACATTCTAGAAGACTGGGTGAACACACAGAGAGCAGACGGTCGAGGTGTTTCGACTGTGCAGATCAGATTGAAGGCAAAAACAATCACCACCGAAAATACCATTCCGGATTGACAGTGAGAGACAGGCTGAGGTAGTGTGTGACGTCTATACTACACTGTTTCATTCCGACACTGAGGACGATTACTTGGATGGCTTCAGTTCAAGGGAGGAAGATGAACACGGCTTACCGCGATTTTCACCAGTATGTTCTTTTACCAGACGTGTTATACTGTGTTGCTATTGTGTTGCTAGCGTGTTGTTACCATGTTGCTACCGTTTCACTGCCGCGTCACAGGCATTAAAACGTTGAAAACGCTCTCTGTGTGCCGTCTTTCTTTGTAAATATATTTACATGTTTTAATGTGGGCACATGGGGCTTATATACAGGTGCGGCTTGTGTATGTACAAAATCGATTTTCCTCTAAAAATGTAGTGGGTATATATATATATATATATATAGATATATAGATATATATATATATATAGATATATAGATATATATATATATATATATATATATATATATATATATATATATATATATATATATATATATTGTGATATCATGAGAGGCTAGCTCTCAGCAGGACGGGACAAGAAGTGCAATGGACGACAGGTTTGGATACAAACAAAAGGTTTTAATCAAGGGTTCCAGGGGGAATTCACAAGCAACAAAGGTTTGAATAGTGTCTCTTCCAATACTTATCAAAATAAAGTCTCTTCTGATACTTAAATCCAACTAAAGTCTCTTCTGCTCCTTAAATCCAAATAAAGTCTCTTCTGAGGTAAAACTGAAGACGGAGTTCTTCACAAGAGTCTCTCGGCCTCACCCCTCTTGACGTCCTCGTCATGTAGCCTAGCCACCTTAGCTAGGTTCAAATCCAGTGTCCAGTCGTGTGGTCCCAACTGGCAATGAGTTCCACGCAGCAATCAACTTCTTCACAGAGCACAGCAATCGAGCTTGTCTTTCCCCAAGCTCCACACTCAGAGGCTCTCTGCCTTAAGAGCCCTGCTTTCCAATCAAGCCCTGATCAATATATATATATATATATATATATATATATATATATATATATATATATATATATATATATATATATATAGTAAAGTCTCGTTATATCGATATTCAAGGGAGTCCGAAAAAATATCGATATAACCGGGACTATCGATGTATCCGACCCTGTTTGTATGTAATTTTCTCCGTGCGTGCATAGAAAAAGTATCGATATAACCGGGACTATCGATATATCCGATATCGATATAACGAGACTTTACTGTATATATATATATATATCGGGTGGCCCGGTCGCTGAGGGGAAATGGAGTTGATGGCTGCTGACAGAAGTTGCCAGACCTGTTGCGGCTCAATATGACTTCACATATAAGGTGCACCTGTGTATAAAGCGCAGGATCATCTTTTGAAGAAAATCATCGCCTTGTACACTGTAGATAAACCAAAAACATTCTGTCAATGCGGAGTCCATCCTTTTTTCCCCTTTTCTCTGGATTTGTCAGAAAAAATGTATCCCCAAAAGAGACACCTGGCGCCAGTACTGACAAAATAAACACCTCAGTACAACACATAGATAGAGTACAGTATATACTTGATAATGAAGTTGTGGCTGATTTTCATATTCTCTTCAAACTCTGTGGGCATACAACTGTGGTTTTATGAACCCACAAAAAATGTCTTATTCAACTTGTCAATGGGATAAAATTTAAGACTCCAGACTTTAACTCCATTTTCGAGCTTTAGTTTGTCATCAACAGGATCTTGAAATTCAAGACGTATTTCATAGCCTTGCTTTGAGTCCTGAAAATCCTCATTCCAAAGTCTTAAAGAGAACTACGTTCTCCTTGGTCCAGAAAGAAATGCTGCTGTAGTAATATTTGTTCCTTCATCTGCTCTCAAGCATGAAAATGTCTATAAAAAGCAGCAAGACTCCAAGAAACACGGCTGTCCTCAGCACTAGCCTCTGTCCTCCACTTGCCAAATGTACACGTGCGCACGCACACGTGCACACACACACACGCACACACACACACACACACACACACACACACACACACACACACACACACACACACACACACACACACACACACACACACACACACACACTGCCAAGCTGTTTTCCCTGGTGCTAGTGCAATTTCATGATCCACATTAGAAGCGGCAGTTGAATTTTGCTCAGCTGCTCCACGTCCCTGTTCCACTTAGCGGCAGCGCCGGCGACTCAGCTAGGCGCAAATGAATGAACAAGAATCTCTGCATCTCCCATCACAAATATCATCCGGCTGCCATTATTCTCCACCTCTCACCCAGACGTCTGTGGAACAGAGGTGGCACGAGTACTCACACTCTGTACTTAAGTTGAGGCACAGATACTTAGGTTAAAAAAGGCTGGCAAATGTAGAAGTTTTTGTTTAACTCTTTATCTTCGGTAAAAGTTTAAAAAAATAGAACAAACTTTGAAATGTACTGAATATACAAGTAAAATCAAGTAAATAATTTATAAAAAGGCATGAGTTAAGGACATGGTTGTTGTTGTTTTAAAGCTAAGAGCAAGCTACAAATAATTAGTTAGCATTTCATGCTAGCAGAACAGCAATGTGTTCCCAAAGCTTAGCTAACATTGTAGATTGTCATGTTGCCAACTGAGAAAAAGTCTAAAACTTTTCGAAAGCCAAGTCCACCAAAAACTATTTGTACAATAATATGGCCTTCTGTAACTCTGGAAACTATAAAAAGGAAGAAGTAGAAAAAATACAGGCGCTGCTGTAAAGGAAGCCACTTTCGTGCCGCCATCTTGAAGTAAAAAAGAACAAATAAAAAAAATAAACGATGTGACACAACACAAAAGAAAAAACAAAGAATATGAATGGATCAGGGGTGGCCCGGTAGTCGAGTGGTTAGCACACCGGCTTCACAGTGCAGAGGTCGCCGGTTCGCGTCCCGGTCCGGCCTAACCCCGCGTGGGTTTTCTCCGGGTCCTCTGGTTTCCTCCCACACTCCAAAAACATGCATGGCAGGCAGATTGACCACTCCAAATTGTCCCTAGGTGTGAGTGTGAGAGTGACTGTTGTATGTCTTTGTGTGCCCTGCGATTGGCTGGCAACCAATTCAGGGTGTCCACCGCCTCGTGCCCGAAGACAGCTGAGATAGGCTCCAGCAACCCCCGCGACCCTAATGAGGAATAAGCGTTATGGAAAATGAGATGAGATGAATGGATCAGAAAAATCCCCGTCACTCAGCGGCCATTTTGCTGCTTGCCGTGGATTGAAAATTACATCACAGCTACTCAGGGCTTGAGGAACAAACAATCACGTCTCAGCTTCAGAAAATAGGTGAACCACATGTGGTTGTTACCTTAGCCTTGAGCAACTGTGATGTCATTTTTAGTTGACAAAAAGTGGCACGCCGTGATATGCCTAAAAGGGCGGATTTTGCTGCTTAATTGATATTCCATCTATTTGTGGGGGGTGGCACACAATATGTAATTATCTTTATTTCCTAATTAGTTTGATGCTAAACTTCAACTGGATATAGCGCTTTAACAACAGCTGAAGCTGTAACAAAGCGCTTAACATGGACAGCTATCCTATACAGGAAATATCGATGAGAAGGTTTCTTCAGCCGTCATCTGTACAAAAGTGAAGGATTGAATTTCTTGTTTCTTAATTATGACAAAAGTATCGTCCACATATCTAAACCAGTGTCTAGGAACATAAAATTCCTACTTATTTCAAACCGATAAACACGTTAAGGCAAAAATTAGTGCATCCAAAAGATAGGCTACCAAATGAAAAACAAAGTAATGTAGTTTATTCCATACATTGTAAGAATGAAAATTGTAAAGAGCAGTACATTGGGGAGACTCAACAAATTCTCAAAAAAAGACTTTACCAACATCGCAGGGATAATATAAGTGGACCTCAATCGGCAGTACATTTGCACCTAAAAGCTAGCAACCACTCATTTGACGACAATGAGGTTAAAATCTTAGTGAAAGAACATAGATGGTTTGAAAGGGGGGTAATAGAGGCGATTCTTATAAAACAACAAAATCCTTCATTAAACCGGTCTGGTGGGGTGAGGTTCAATTTGGATCGTTCATACAATAGCCTGCTTAGGCAAAACAGGTTAGGCAACTTTCGCAATGCTGATGAGGGTCGTTATGCTGATGAGGTGATACCGGGGGGAGTGGGGGTAATAGGCCAGTCGTTAGGAATGTAGGAACAATCAGTGGGGCCACAGGGAGGGGTCCCCTGCCCCCCCCCCCAACCTGAGAGTAGGGACCTTTATTATTGATTATTGATGGACCACTCCTGTACGACTGAGAGCTTACACAGACGTATACAGGAAATAAAACAGTCACAAAGATAGTATTAAGCGCCAGGTAATAAAACTAAAAACTGTTGGATCATGCATTGATGTTGAGGATAGAAACTCCATCTGTGCAATACTTTTTTGGGGTTTAAAAAGCACCCTGCAAGAGTAGCATGACGCACACGGTAAACAAAATGATCCCTAAAAGGAACAACACACCCCAAAGCATATCCACACACGGCGGGATATCTTATTGGGCGGTCACCGAGTACAATACAGAGAGGTCAGCTGGCAGTAATGGAGCCCTTTGTGTGTGCAAATTGTCATTTCACAACAGCCGTCTGAAACCAGCCAGTGTTGTTTTCCCTTCTACTGCAAGGGGGGGCTTCAGAATGGACAGCCACAGAGCGAGCGAATGAGTGTCGCCGGTGTGCGCCATTGTCATTCAAATGGAATGTTGCAGGACAAGGGAATGGCAGACGAGCGCTAATGGGGAGCACCGGGGAGAAGTGGAATAATTGGATGGGATGATGTGCGTCAGGACGGCACATAATGTGCGCACGGATGGAATTGTGTGTGACAGCGTCGGGTGGGCGATTGCATGGGAGGTGGTGTTGGGATGAAGAGAGTGTGGGAATTGTCAGGGAATATGGTGCAGTGGTATTTTGTTGCAATACGACAATAAAATGTGAAAAAACAGGAATTTTTATTTGCATTCATTTTTTTAATTAATTTAGATTGGATTGGATTAGCCTTTATTCGTTTTGCAGTGGAGAAATTTACATTTCACAGCAGCAAAGTGAGGAAAGTAAGAAGAAAGGTGTTGGAATCTAATTCCTGTATCTCTTCTGGTTCGGAGTTCAATGGAGTTTTATGATGAAATACCAGCGGGGACCATAGATGGTGAACAGAAAAGACTATTTTATTCTCGTAAAATAGAAGAACATATCTAGTCGAAGCGAGAAGCCAAGAGCGCAAAGCCCGCCCCTTCAACCTAGTTTTAATCACACAGCAGCGATGACATCATCTCGACCAAGCCTACCATTACGGGAAAGGGGTTGGGAGAACATTAGACTGAAAATGAATACTTGTTACACTCTACATACGCAACAAGTTAACTAATAAGCTACATACATCCATATAGACTAAACTAAACATGACATAACATGGGATATTTACGGATGTGTATAAAAACACTATCAAAAGGCAAGGAAGAACA
>NC_142745.1:12712500-12802500 GCF_051943395.1 Hippocampus bargibanti
CGTAGCCACATCTGGAAACCACGCAGATCACATCAATGCCATGACAGTTAAAGAGTGGCGCGAAACCGCAAAGGCACACACCTGACTTTGGTATTTTTTTCAAGGCTCTGAAGGATGTCCATTCCAACGTGTAAGTAAAAAGGGTTTTTGGTCGCCTGCAGAGGCAAATCAAAATCAGAATCAGAAATCCTTTAATAGTCCCACAGTGAGGAAATTTGCCATCGACAGCAGCGAAATTGAAAGGGGTGGGGTGGGGGTTGAAAAGAAGGAAAAAAAATCTGAGAGTGAGAATGACAATGAATACAAGTGGTTGAATTTTGAAAAAGGAAATACGGACATACATCCAAACATATACAGTATATACATATATATAAACACATATGTACATGTATACACATATATGTACATACACATATATACACACCCACACACATACATATATATACACACACATACATACATATATATACACACACATACAGCTTCACATATAGACACACACGTACACATGTGTATACACACATATATTCATACATATCAATATAAACATACATACATGCATACATACACACACAAACACATATACACACACACATGCACACGTATACACACACGTATACACACGTATACACACATATACACACGTATACACACATATACATACGGATACACATATACAGACCTACACACGCACGCGTATACACACGTATACACACACATATATACATACATATCAATATAAACATACATACATGCATACATACATACACACAAACACACATATATACACATACACACCAACATACATACATACATACATACATACATACATACATACATACATACATACATACGCGCGCGCGCACGTACGCACGTACACACACACACACACACACACACACACACACACACACACACACACACACACACACACACACACACACACATACATACATACATATACAATCCTGTATTAAATTGCAATATATATTCAAAACACTTTATGTTGGATGGCAGGTCACCTGGTAGAGCAAATAGGTGGACTCCACCAGCTCCGGCCTGAGCGGGTAAAAAAGGACATCGGGAGCTTGCCGCTGCCAGTTGTACCTCTCTGGCAAAGCTCCAAAGCGCTTCCAGATGGCATAGTAGAAGGCGTGGAGGCAAATGGCGTTTTCCACATCACCATTTAGCACCTAAAAAAATTAAAAAAGACATTTTCTTTGGATTTGTATCACAAATTCCATCATGTTTTAGTATGTACACACGCTGACCTGCAACCCGGGAAAGAAGGCCTGCAAGGAGTCAATCCACGTGTTCATGATCTTGCCGCTCATCATGTTAACGTTGACGTAGATAGGCGGGTCCCCTTCTCCTTCATTACATGATTCTCGCCTATTGGAATGTCAACAACATGCTTGTCATACAGCTAACCAGAAGGTTACAACTTCGCTGTCAACTCTCGAGTCCTCACCCTCGCCTCAAGTGGTTCTGGATGCTGGCGTAAGCAGCTTGAAACATGATGTAGTCCTCCTCCTCGCCAAAAAGGATGTAAGACTTGAGCAGGTACTCATAGAAGGAGTCCATGCCCGCGCCCAAACCGCTCTGCTTCCCCACCCAGTGTCCCGTTTGGATGTTGACAATGTTGCCTGATGAGAAAAAGCAATTGTTTGGGTACTGATAAAGCGCTGGCCATGTTCTCTGGCACTGTTTCTCCTTTTCTACAAGGGGGCAGCATTTTTTTGTGTTTGTATTCAGGAATTGAAAATATGACGTAGAGTTTATTTGGGTTTTGTTTTTTTTCTTGCTTGGGTGCCGATAAAGCACAAGGAGGCAGGGTTTCCCTTTTTTCATGTTAGCGCTTAGTTCCAGCTTCAGCTGTTGTTAAAAGTGCTATATAAACCAATTGTATTGTATTGTATTGTATTGTATTGTATTTTGGACAGCCACCTTCATTTCAAGCTCATATAACTCCAGACCCATATAACTTAGGAATTAACACTTTTTCTAATGAAAGAGGACAATCTAAAGTTTCTTACACTGCATTGAATGTTTATGTAGTTCTAAAACTCTAGCAATGTTTTTCTCTTCCACAGTTCTCGTTTTTTCTTGCTTGGGTGCAGATAAAGCACAAGGTGGAAGCATTTCCTTTTTTCTATGTTAACGCTTTGTTCCAGCTTCAGCTGTTGTTAAAGCGCTATATAAACCAATATGTATGTATTGCATTGTATTTTAGATGGCCGCCCCCATTTCAAACTCAGATAACGCCACACTCATATCATTTAGGAATTAACTATTTTTTCTGATGAAAGAACAGAGTATAAGGCAGGGGTGTCAAAGTCATTTTTTGCCGCGGGCCACATTGTAGTTATGGTTTCCTCTCGAGGGCTGTTATGAATTTTGGGAAGCCATTCGATGTTTAATCCCCTCCAAGTATTAAATATAGAGCGCACAACAAATTAATGGGTCACTCGTTTTCAAATCTGGAGTCAAGAATAATGACTGTTATTGTGGTTTACATCCAAAAATATGACATTTTGGTGAGGCTTTTAGCAAGCATCACGGAATTTCACAAGTTTGATTTGCTTTCGCGGGACGAAAAAAAAACATGTGATGGGCCGAATTTGGCCCCCAGGCCTTTCATAGGTGTCAAAGCCTTGTGGTCTCTGGTTTCTTACATATAATTTACATATAATTTGTTTCTTACAAATAA
The DNA here is from genome assembly GCF_051943395.1 of Hippocampus bargibanti. Taxonomy (NCBI): domain Eukaryota; kingdom Metazoa; phylum Chordata; class Actinopteri; order Syngnathiformes; family Syngnathidae; genus Hippocampus; species Hippocampus bargibanti. The sequence continues at coordinate 12,715,211 of NC_142745.1, forward strand.
ACCAATATGTATGTATTGCATTGTATTTTGGAAAGCTGCCTTCATTTCAAGATCATATAACTCCAGACCCATATAATATAGGAAATAATAGGTTTTTTTCTGTTGAAAGAAGAGAGTCAAGTCTTTCTTACGCTGCATTGAATGTTGATGTAGTCCTAAAACTCAATATTCTGTGGGTTCTCGGATTTCGTGACAATGACAAAAACCCCGGCAATGGAGAGGACACATTTTTTGCACATTTGGCAGTGATTTTCTCCCCTACCTAGCAGACCAGTTTCATTATTCCTCAGTTTCCAGAGGGCTCTGACAGCTTGTCGAGCCATAGCTTCAAATGTGAAATCTCCCGTTAACCGGCTCAGAATTCCAAACTCCACAAGCAGCGAACCAGCTCCCGCAGTACATGTCTCGTTTATACTGCCGGAAGGCACTCCGGTTTTTAGATTAACCTGGATTAAAAAAATAAATAAATACAATTATGAGAAATAAAGACAATCGAATGTGACAACCTGAGATGTGTTGAACTCACCCTGGGGTAAGGGATACCTGTGCTAGTGTTCTCAAAGGCGGGTAACAAACGCATGGCCAGGTCGTGTGCCAAGCGTAGCAACTGGTTGTCATAGTCCTCAAACTTCACTCTTCCAAATGGATGTTTGGAGTCCGTCAGCAGAATGTGAGCCGAGATCAGACTGCCTAAAATCCTTCAGAAAACGAGACCAATAAAAATAATCATTCAAGGAATAATAATAATAATCATAATAATATAATAATAATAATAATAATAATACATTGTATTTATAAGCACCTTTCAAAACTCTCAAGGTCACTTTACAGTCAGAGGCTAAGTTTTTTCTGTGGGGGAGCAGCGGGAGGCCCACGCTACAGCCTTCACTCACCGGTAACTCAAGTAACTCAAATGGATAAAAAGCTAGCTAGCTAAGAGATAGCTAATAATAATAATAATAATAATAATAATAATAATAATAACATAATAATAATTTACAAGCGCTCTTCAAAACTCTCAAGGTCACTTCAGAGTCACAGGACAAGTTAGATAGCTAGCTAGATAGCTAGCTAATAGATAACTAGCTAGATAGCTAGCCAATAGATAACGAGCTAGATAGCTAGCCAATAGCTAGCTAGATAGCTAGATAGCTAGCCAGCTAGATAGCTACATGTACAACTCTTTCAATCATCGTGAGGAAGCGCTAATGATTCTTCCGACAAATTTCTCCACTGTGAGACAAATAAAGGTAAATCCAATCCAATCCAAGGAAGTATATTAAGCTTTTTCAGGAATGGTCCATCGATGAAAGGTTTCTTTAGCCGCCAGCTGTACTTCTTTGGCTAGCTACCTAGATACCTAGGTAGCGAGCCAGATAGCCAGGTAGCTAGCTAGCCAGCTAGCTAATTATATCTATGAACTATCTATTAGCTAGCTAGCTCGCTTTCTATAATAAATAATAATAATACATTTATTTTGAAAGGGCTTTTCATCGCACTCAAAGATGCTTTAAAAAAGCTTAAAAAGCAAAATAAAATGTACGCCTGAAGACAAGCATACAAAATTGACATCAAAATAGATCTAAAAGGAAGCATGGGTAAAAAAGACAATTTTGTAGTATATAGTCCAGGGGTGTCCAAAGTCGGTCCTCGAGGGCCGCCGTCCTGCCTGTTTTCCAGCTCTCCCAGGAGCAACGCACCCGATTCAAATCATCAGGACCATTTTGATGCTGCTTCAGAGCTGGCTGATGAGCTGATCACTTGAATCAGGTGTGTTGCTCCTTGGAGAGCTGGAAAACAGGCAGGACAGCAGCCCTCGAGGACACCCCTGATATAGTCCAATGGAAAATAGTTAACGATCATGTTGGCAAACTAATAGCTTATTCATTAAAAAGATACATTGAAAGATACATACATACAAAACTACATTGTTGCAGATTACTCAACGATGATCAACCAACTCCAAAGGTATTTCTGAAACTAAATGTCATATTGTCCTTGTGGTTTTGTAGCAGGTACCTGATGTTGGCCTCGAAAACCTGCACCGTTGAATCCTTGTCAAAAGAAACGGTGTCGATAACCAGTTGGACGGCCCGCCGGAACTCTGTGACATTTCCAAGCACCTGGGGAAAGAACTCCCAATGAGATTTTGCGAGAGAAGGGATTCATTAAATTATCCACACAAAAAAAACACTCACCAGCAGTGTGTCCAAGGCATCAATGAGGGTTAGCGAGTAGTTTCCCAAAACGTCATTGATGTTGATGTTAGAGCTGTCATTCAAAGCAAAAATAGTCATGAAACAATCATTGACAGAGAAAGTATGAATCTGACATATGAAATATCAATCAATCAATTTTATTAACCAACATGTTGCTATTTTAATCACCGATGAACAGGGTAAATCCTAAATTACTTTTGGCAAGAGAAGATGAAGAGAACATGCATGATTTTTAGAACATGGGAGAAAGTCAGAACACAATTGATGAACTCGGTACAATTATCACAGAGAAAGCACCTACAAGGGATTATTCCTAAAGATGGTGAAAGAAGGTTACATTCCTCAAGTGTTAATGCTGATGAAACCGGCCACTCCATTCCATCACGCCATCAACGACCATCACAAAGGTAAATAAAACCACTTTATTATACCGTACAGCTTATTTCTTTAATTATAATACCCTAGCACATTTATTATACATAAAATAAGACATATTTTGCGGAGTTTTAAGGCTTAGAAAATTAAGAAGTAGAAAATTATGTTTTATGGGGACCTGGGAACGGTTTATTCTGATTTTAATGGTTTCCTATGGGAAACTAATTTTTGGGGATACACACTTTTCGCCTTACACACTCGGTCTGGGAACTAATTAAGTTCGTAAGCCAAGGTATCACTGTACATTAAAAAGTGTGAACCAGTAAAACGGTGGGTTTGAATGTGATACAGTGGAAATTTTGTACAGATGTTCCTCAACTTACGAACATTTGAGTTAGAATAACAGTAAAACGAACATTTTTGTTTTGTTCTTATATGTCATTGTACTACAGTAGGTGTGAATTTATTTTACTACTGTTAGAGAGCGTCTGTGTTTTATACTTCCCGGTTCAGTGTTTGACTTAAAGAAACATTCCATACAAAATAAAGCACTGAAGCAACTTGCGAACAAATTCACTTTACGAACGATCGCTCAGAACGTATCTTGTTTGTAAGGTGGGGAGAGTCTGTATTGGTTGGCTACTTGAACGAAATAAACTTGTTTTGATGCATATAAGTTATAGGCACGTTCAATGTATTAATTGCGTTATAGTATAACACAATTAATACAGTGAACGTGATTTGGTAATTCCACCGTTATCATGATTATATACAACATTCATTCAAATATGAAGGGGTCTGTCTTATTCCCTAGATTTATCGTTGCCTGCCGAACCAAAATGACCAACTCACGGGTTGTGTACGTCAGGACCCCTGCCCTCGCAGTCAATTGGGTTGAGTTCGTCTTTGGGGAAAGCATATTTCATGTAGTTGTCATAACCAAAGTAGAACATTTCTCTGGCCTTCTCCTTCATTGTGGTTTTCAGGGTGCCCGGGAAGGAGCTGTATCTGCGGACGTAATCATCCTTGTTGCCGTCGAAAAAGCTCATGTAGGACCTTTTTGAAGACTCGCCCACCACCACGGTAAATGTCCCGGTAGTGTCATCATGTTTATAACCGCTTATCCGCTTGGACCACGAGTCGCCTTGACCTTCTTTCCTCTCCCCAGTCGAGGGCTCATCGGCGTCGCCGTCGCTGTGGCTGGTGCCCAAGCTAACGTACGCTCCAAGTCCGAAGGCGAGCCATAAACTGACAGACAGTCTCAACACGAGCAGACCGACTACGATTGACCGCCATTGCATCTTTGCTCCGGCTCGCTATAAAAAAACATTATTTATGTACGTACACCTGCGTAGACGAAACGAAACCGATAACTTCGACTTGTATCAGAGCAGCTTGTGGAAAGAAGTGTCCAGATCTACACATTTCCTGTCAACAAACCAGCCCCTCCCAAGATCCGGGCCAGTGATTGGAAGTCAGAGTATGACGTTACCCCTTTTCGTGAACTGATTTGTTCCTGAAAGCTGTCAATCACGCGCATGTGCTTTTTCGCTACACTGCTGAGTCGTCTAGAACACGCGAAGCAATAGGAAACACCTTAAAGCGTGACAGACTGAGACACGTTGCATTTTATCTACATCCGGGGACTCCGGGGTCGACTTCCCTGAGTTTTAGGTCAGCCTCAGAATTGGCAATACGGTAAATTAACTCAAATAAAAGTTGTGATTTAATTGCTGTATTTTTTTACGTGTCTACTAAAGATGTAATCCCCATTCAATCATACACGTACACAATATAATAATTTTCCAAACCATCTTCTGGGTTAGCACATTAGCTTCACAGTGCAGAGATTTATTTGTGCTGCATATAAAAATAATAATTTGGGAAAACACTTATTGAAATATTTGTTCTTTGGGTAATAAGCATTTTGGTTATGAATAAGATGCATGAATCCCTAATGGCCCATTTCCGAAGCAGTGATTTTTGATAAGATGCAAATTTCAATCTTTTATGTACAATAATTAAACCACTTTTAAAATAACTAAAATTTCTTCTTTTATGCTTCAAAATAAATATATTAAACATATGTTTGACATTCAACATTCAAAAATAAATTTTTGGGTGGTCTAAATGAAAGCAAGAAATATGGCGGAACTCTTGGTAATGTATACTAACAGGGCCAATTTAAAGAAACGGGGATGATGAAGGGTCAAATTTCTCCTACACCATCCAACCGAAACCATCTTTTTGTTTCAGAAAAAGGTTTTATAGCAACTAAAATACCCAAAACACGCAGGCTGATATTTTTAGTCAAATGCAAAACACCAATAAAAATAACAAAATGACAAAGTGTCCAAAATCTTCTACAAATCAGCTCGAAACTGGGGATTTTCAGAAAGTCCCGCCCCCAGTTGGTGACGTCTCGCCAAGTCGTCTTGCCTTGCTCAAGAAACAAAACAATGGGCTCACGGAGTTCAGATTCGGAGAAGATGCTTTCTTGTTACTCATCCAGTTATGAATATGATTCAAATAGTTCTGAAGAGGAAAGCATAAATGTTTGCAATCGATTAAAGGAGTCCTCCCACATCAATTCGAGCTGTCAATGACAGCAATGTATTTTTTCCGTTTCCGTACCGCTTATTCCACATTAGGCTTGCGGGGGTGCTGGAGCCAATCCCAGCTGTCTTCGGGCACGAGGCGGGGGACACCCTGAATTGGTTGCCAGCCAATCGCAGGGCACACAAGGACAAACAACAGTCACTCTCACACTCACACCTAGGGACAATTTGGAGTCTTCAATCTGCCTGCCATGCATGTTTTTGGTTCCACACAGGGAGGCCGGACCGGAACGCGAACTGGCGACCTCTGCACTGTGAAGCCGGTGTGCTAACCACTTTACTACCGGGCCGCCGACATAATGTAGTGTCCCAGAAAATGCAAAAGATGGGGCCGAAGCTCCCTTGGAAATGGGCTGATTTGTTTGCTGGGAATATGTGTCAGCGAATATTAAATAGTAGTCTTTGTGCAACACACAACAATTCACCATCGCATTATTTATGAGTTTTCCTTCTAATTTCGCCATCAACACGGATCAACACAAAGTTTTCAGACCAAACAAAGTACCACAAAATGCATTGTGTGTCGCTTTCTCGCTTAGGGGCATTCCAAACGTTACGTCGGGATCGTCATTAACTCGAGAACATGACTTCCTGAATATTCAGCGTGAGTCTCAAAACGTAAAATATAGCTAAATGCCGTGGAATCTTATTAAAATACGCTCAGTAGAAGTCATTTGAAGTGATTTTACAAATTATGGACACAACTTGTCCGGTGGCGTCGGTTGTCCTTTAAGTTAGCCATAACACACTTTAACAAGAAAATAAAACAAGAGTTTTGTTCATATATTAAAAATCAGGCCTTTAATTAATACACTGAAGTGATCTGTGTTTTTAAATCCCCCATTCGGCACATTTAGCATGCCATGTTGCACAAGGCACTTTAAATGTCACCACTCTCATGGCGCAAAAAATAAAATACGATTGCTGAGAGGCTTACTTACAACGCAGACTACAGTATGCAAACCAACCCTGCAGCAACATTGTTTTTGATCATTCAGACTTTAAATAGAATCACATATTCATATGAGCAACTGCGGTGAAAAATCATACAAGCTGGATACTATTCGTACAGACCTGCTTGACTGCATAATTATCACAAATAATATACAAGGAAGGATTAGCAAAAAGAAGGCTGCTTTACCATTTAAACCAATACATTATCGTAAGTCACATCGTACAAATTTACAGGACAAATAATGCCAATTACATGTCATTCATTTGGTACCAGGATTACATTTTTGGGGTAGTGCATTCCCCAAGTTTGTGGGTGATGGTGTTGGTACAAATGGAAAAAGAGAAAGAAAATAAACAGAAGAGTGCATCTGGTGAGTTAAGAACAAAGTCGATGTGGCATGACGGTTACATGGCAAACAGCTGGCATAAACATTTCCTCCCCTCATTGTTTTCAGCTCCTCCGGGACTTCGAATGCTGAATGAGCCACTGAAGGGTGATGTCTGAAATGTGCACAGAAAACAAACTTTCGTAAATAATTGCATTTTTTTGCTGAAAGATGGAAGATTCTTTTTTTCCCTCAACTCACCAATGTTGTCTTTTTCTTTGCAAGACACTGAGTAACAGCATATTTCCCGATCTTGAATGGCCGCCAGATTCCTACAAAAGGAAAAGGAGCCGTTTGGACAAAAACGTGAAAATATGTATACTGCTTAAAAAACAAATGTACAAAACCAGATTTTATACATGTCAGTTTTAAAGGACAAACGACGCCTCCGGATAAGTTGTGTCCATAATTCGTAAAATCACTTTAAACGACTTCTACTGAGCGTATTTCACAAAGATTCCACTGCATGTATCTATATTTTACGTTTTAAGACTCGTGCTGAATATTCATAAAGTCTTGTCTTTGAGTTGGTGACGATGCCTACCGTGACGTCAGGTTGGAACGCCCCTGACCGAGAAAGCGACACACAATGCATTTTGGGTACTTTGTTTGGTCTGAAAACTTAGTGTTGATGGCGAAATTAGAAGGAAAACACATAGATAACGCGATGGTGAATCGTTATGTGTTGCACCAAGACTACTATTTGATACTAGCTGACACAAATTCCCAGCAGACAAATCAGCCCATTTCCAACGGAGCTTGGGCACCATCTTGTGCATTTTCTGGGAGGCTACATTGGAGTCCAGATGCCTCAAAATGACACGGAAGGACTTCTTTAATCGATTGCAAACATCTATGCTTTCCTCTTCAGAACTATTTGAATCATATTCATAACTGGATGAGGAACAAGAAAGCATCTTCTCCGAATCTGAAGCCATTGTTTTGATTCTTGAGCAAGGCAAGACGTCTTGGCGTGAGGTCACGAACAAGGGGGCGGGACCTTCTGAAACTGAAACTTTCTGAGGTCATTTTAAAGTAGTTTTGGGACACTTCAAGTCATTTTTATAGGTGTTTTTCATTTGACTAAAATATCAGCCTGCATGTTTTGGGTATTGTAGATGCTATAAAATATTTTTCTGTGTCAGTTAGGAAACAAAAAAATGGTGTCGGTTGTCCTTCAAATGAATATTTTTTGGCCATTATTGTGCAGAACTCTTTTATAAACTATAGCAATGCCCTGAAGTACTGACTTACATTTTCTCAATAAGCTGTTTTTCATCCAAAGCTGTGGGTAAGTCTCTTTTGTTTCCAAGAACCAAAACCTATTGAAACAGACAAGCAACGCTTGGTAGAACAGGTCACCAGAGTCTTTTATGAGGGGCCGGTGAAAAGAGGAATACTCACGGGGATCCCTTGCAACTGAGGTTTGTCTAATAGATTATGAAGCTCATTCCTTGATGCCTCCACTTTATCTCGATCTGCTGCATCTACCATGTATCTGGAAATGAGCACCACAGAACAGGACGGTTCATTTCAGCTCCTGAAACCCTCACTTGCTTTCAAAACACCCAACTTGATATGTTTAGGTCCCTTACACTGAAACAAAAAAAATGCCAGGATCATCAAAAAAGTTGCTGATTCACTGCCATTCCAGAATTTATTTGAGAATTGAAAATAAGACGTAGAACGCCATTCCCAAATTTGTTCAGGTTTTGTTTTTCTTGTTTGGGTGCCAATAATGCGCTAGCCACGGCCTCTGGCAATGTTTTTTTTTCCCTTCCACAAGGGGCCAACATTTCCCTTTTTTCCCATGTTAGCACTTAGTTCCATCTTCAGTTATTGTTAAAGCGCTATATAAACCAATATGTATGTATTGCATTGTTTTTTGCACAGCCGTCCTCATTTCAAGGTCATATAACTCCAGACCCATATAATTTAGGAATAAACATTTTTTTCCTCATGAAAAAAGAAAGTCAGAGGTTTCTTACACTGCATTGAATATTTATGTACAGGTAACATCCAACTTACGACCGGGTTCCGTTCCAACCAAATGGTCGTAAGTCAAAATACATTCACAATGTTGAATAGAGACTCGGAGGCTAAATGACTCGCAAACTCCCCCCTCTGGTGCCATCACACGGTCGATTGCTGTGCGAGAGTGAGAAGCTGCCTGGTTGGCTAAAATTGTCGTACGTGTTTCCGGCCTGCTAGTGCGTTGCGATGCCAGGCGTAGAATTCAAATGTTAAAAATAGGGTCTGGAGGTCGTGGTCGTAAGTACGGGCGGTCGTAAGGCGAGCCGGTTGTAAATCGGATGTTGCCTGTAGTCCTAAAACTCAATATTCTGTGGGTTCTGGAATTTGAGTGACAATGCCAAAAACCCTGGCACTGGAGTGGACACATGTTTGCTAATCGGGCAGTGAATGAGTGAATTTTGAGTAAAAAAAATACCAAATATCAAACAGTCTCCTGAAGTGTCCCATAAAGTGGTTCTGTTTGAATCAAAAGGTCAGCTCCCTAAATACAGAAGCACACTTACACAATGGCATTGACTCCCCGACAGTAGCGCTCCCACATGCTTCGAAACCGCGGCTGCCCTCCAATGTCCCAAATCTGCAGGAAAAAAAAGATGTTTGTCATTCAATGACTTCCTCTTGCTAAACAGCGCAATATTAATGTTTGCAATAAAAGCAGGAAGCTGAAAACACATACCTTGATGGTGACATTTCCTTTGGTGACCTTCCTCATATTGAAACCAACTGTGGGAATCATGTCTTCGCTGAAATGGCCTGACTGAAAGGAGACATAGATAAATTGAAGGCTAAATCTCGGTGTTCTATCTAACGTATGTTATTACACTGAGGGCAAATTATATATAAAGTGTTGATAAATTGCTATAATTTGTTACTACAACAGTTTCAAGAGTGTCACTGTGTTGTGAACACAGAAATCGTTCATTCATCTTTTTGCTCTGCGTGAGCACGACATCTAGTGTTCAAACAGACACATTACACCCACCCACACACATGCAGCACATGACAACCGACACGTGGTCACCTGACACAAGTAAGTGGAAATGAATGCAACGGTCTTGTGACTGACTGACTGAAGGAAGTCCCACAATTACTTGCTGAGTGGAACAGAACCCCATTCTGAGCAAACAATTTCGGGTCCAAGTAGATCACACGACTAGGAGGAAGAGGTTACAGCAAAGTGTAACCTGGGTTTCCCCTCGCAGTCTTATATTGGTATAATAAATTACATCAACAATATATTACAATAAAACAGACCCAGACAATGATATGAAAATGATTGAGCTATCACAGAAATTCCAAGAGTAGGAAATGGAGGTACGTCAGCTACAGCAACAATGGATTGTTCATTCATCGTGTAAATTTTATATTAATGATTATATATTATTATATTATATTATTAATTTTATATTAATGAATTGTTCCTCTCCTGTTAATATACTTTATTTTAAGCATACAATTATTTTTGCAAAAATATCACCAATCTTTCTTGGAGAAATGTCGTACATTTATAGTATACATTTTTAAATAATACTTTTCTCCAATAAAATTGTTTGAAGTGTTCTCTTAAATGAACGTTTTTAACATGATAAAATGTTGCCTTCTTTATTTTAAATTGTGTAATGAAAATATTTTTTCACAAAAATATCCTACTTTTTCATAAAAAAACAAACCTTGTTGTGAAAAGATCACGATTTTTAACCAGGCTGACTTTACTCCTGTAAAGTACGGGAGCGAAAACAATTTTTTTAATCTCAAAATATGTGATTTTTTTCCCCCTGAAATACTGTATATGAAACATTTACTTTAAAATATAGTACCACTCAAAAATATAGATCTCTCGTAATACAACTACAATGTTTAAAGGACAACCGACGTCTCCGGACACGTGTCCATAATTTGTGAAATGGCTTCAAATGACTTCGCCTGGGCATATTTTAATAAGATTCCACTGCATTTAGCTATATTTTACGTTTTAAGACTCACGCTGAATATTCAGGAAGTCTTGTTTTTGAGTTGGTGACGAGTCCGTACGTGACGTCAGAAAAGGACCGCCTCCTGACCGTAAAAAAGACGCATTGTAGCGTCTTTACATCACGTCAATGTATTTTGCTGTACTGTTTTTTTGAAAACCTTGTGTTGCACCCAAAAGCCGCCAGCAGAGGGAGTCCAAGCTCCATGGAAGGAATTTATCAGCCTGTGGAAACGTGCTGATTCATTCCTAACAGCTCGGGCGCCATTTTTCTGCCTCTTTTGTGGGACGTTACATTGCAGTCCAGATGCCTCAAAATGACACGGAAGGACTTCTTTAATCGATGGCAAACATGTATGCTTTCCTCATCAGAACTATTTGAATCATATTCATAACTGGATGTGTAACAACAAAGCATATTCTCCGAATATGAAGCCATTGTTTGGATTCTCCAGCAATGCAAGACGTCTTGGCGTGACATCACCAACTAGGGCGGGACTTTCTGAAAATGCCCAATTCGCAGCTCAATTTTTTGCAGATTTTGGACACTTTAAGTCATTTTTATTGGTGTTTTGCATTTGAATAAAAATATCATACTGCGTGTTTTGGGTATTTTAGATGCTATAAAACGTTTTTCTGATGTCAGTTAAAAAACAAAAAAGTGACATTGGTTGCCCTTTAAAACAATGTGAAAAAGTATGGGACTCTTCTCAATGCAAATCGTGAAATTAGTAAAATTAAGCACTTAAACTAGTAAAATTAAGCACTTAAGCAAAAAACTAGACTTTAATAAATACCAGTAATCTTAAATTTAAAGGCCTTTTTTTAGAAATTACGGGGTTAACCTTGAAAATATGTGCGAAACTAACTTTATTCGAGTAAAAATCCACATTTAATTTGTTTTTTTTCTTCTCATAAACAGGTGGATAATTAACAGTCAACAATAAACATTACTCAAAGATCTGCATTTCTCTCAACAATATACATTTAATGTCCAAATATTACATGCTAATTTGAAAAATAATATCAAGCAAACAACGAAAATATGAAATTTAACTCTCATAGCGTCATGGCTTTAAAAATATATACATTTTTAAACAATTCACGTTAGAGAAGAATCTTGATAATATAAAATTAGAGAAACAGTTCTTTGGAATTGTTTTTCTTCCAAACTTCAGTTACATATCCACAATGACACAAAATATGGACATTGATAGTTGAAAACGTGAAACTTGTAACTCTCGTATATCATTCTTTTGAAAAATGACCTTTTCTTAAATATATGTACTGCTTTTTATGTACCCATTTTGTAATGTAATGTATAGTATGTTGTTTTTATTTTTATTAAAATGTGTCGTTTTATGTTTGAGAGCACCATACTCATCCCAAAGCAAAACAGCTTTATCCTGCTAGCTAGCCTAACTCATAGCAAGCCATGAGACGCGTTTATTTGCATATGATTTGCTGTTATTACCGCAACGGGGTAAAATAATGTGATCTTTATCGCATATTACAAGGACGATTTCTTTCGAGTCATCGTTCTCCCGTTATTAGCGTTGTTGTTAGCATTAGGCTAGTTAGCCGTAGCTCGCAGGTGGAGACTTACGGCGATTACGTTGACGAACGTCGTTTTTCCCGAATCCTGGAGGCCCACCAGGGTCAGCTCCATTTCCTCCTTCCAAAAGAGGGACTTGAACCAGTCTAAAAGTCGGTTTATTAACGCCAGCATCTTGGGAAGTCCGTAGTGTTTCTCCTCTTCCCTCCCCGTTCGATGTTTGGTTGTGCTTTTCCAGCTCAGGAGGGGAAGAAGGGCGGGGAATTGGGAGGCAGTCAGACCGTCATGTGATCACCGGTATGGTGCAGTCAGGGGGTACGCTAGCGCCCCTACAAGCGGAAGAAGGAATTAGAGGTAAAAGTGGGCCCAAAAAATTCAGCAGGAGCTCGAAGCAAATGCGAAATTTCACGTCATTCGTGAAGGAAGACTCGGGAGCATTTATAATAACAAATGAAAGCCTTTGTAACGAAATCTAAGTTAAACAAGACTGTATAACCATTTACATATTTTATATTTCTGTGGAGGTTACATTGACCAACTGTTTTCTATCGTGAACGGAGTTTAAAAGTTAACGGAAATTTTAAGGTCATCCGTCATTTTGACGTGTTGGCAAATATTAAATGTGAAAGCTGCTCTGTCAACTACTTTGAACTACAGTAAAGTCTTGTTATGTCGATAGTACTGCTTATTACGATACTATTTCTATGAACGCAAGGAGAAAATTTACATGCCGCAGGATCGGATATATCGATAGTCCGGTTATATCGATATTTTTTTCCGAATCCCGAGAATATCGATATAACGAGACTTTACTGTAATTGAAATGAAACGACAACTGAACAAGAATGAGAACCGGCGACATCCAACACAAATGGATGTGTTCTCTTCAACTGGAACTGTATCTTGCTTGGGTTCTTTTTTGTTTTTTTTGGGGGGGCAATCCCTTTTCCATTTCCACATTCTTGTTGGAAGCAGCAAGCAGACACCGTCAGACGCTAATTTGCGCTTTCTCCAAGCAACCGCAATTCCAAGCTGGCAAAATCAAGGCATCCGAAAGCTTTCAAGTGTGCTTTTCAGAGCGCCGGCAAGAGCAAAGCGCAAAAGCCCGCCGAGCTTCCTGCTCATCTACGGAGCCCACGAGCGCTGGTCGCGCCGGTAGCGCCGGCGTCATGTTCTCTCTCCCAATCACGGGGATGAGCGCGAGGATTTCCTTTGGCGTTCTTTGGAGTCGGCGTGGACTGCCGGTGCCGTGCGGAATCCCTTTACTGAAAGACCTCACGAGTCTTAGGCCTTAATCTCATGACATAATATGTGTTTTCATCTGTTTCATTTATCTCTGTCTCTTTCTCAATATGTAAATAGTACAACTTTCCATACACATGTATATCATATTTTGTCCCACCTTTTGTCATTAGTGCATTTTTACCTACTTTAAATATCACTGTTGCCCCGTTAGTGGTTGCCTTCTTTACAGACAAAATGTCTTGGGGGTATGAAGGAATGTATAAAGCGTCTTTCAGCGTTGCTTTATGTCTTTGTCCTTTGATGTCTATAAAAGAGACCTCAGCATCTCCCCTTTTATGTGCGACTCCGCTGCATTGTGTGCCGTCCGCCAGCTCCACACGGTGTCTTTCCGGTCTGAACGTGCTGTCGAAAGTCTTGAACATGGTCATGACGGTGATGATATGCGAAGTGGCTCCCGTGTCCACCATCAATCCTCTCTCTCGGATGTTGCGACCCAACTGCTCCCTGGATCTGGTCTTGCCGTCCCTCATCTTGTGCACCTTGTCAGTGTCGCCATTTTCTGACGCTTTCCTGGCGTCATCTCGTCTGTCCTTGTCCTTATGCCTGCACGTTGCGTCTTTTTGAGTCTTGCTTTTGCAATGACTGCATCATGTCTTCTGTCGACATTCTTTTGCTTTGTGGCCTTTGATTCCACACTTGAATCACACTATGCTTGTGTCATCACTGTGCTGGTCACGGGTGTTGGTTTTGGTCGTGTGTCACCCACTCCGACCCTTTTTGCGTCTTCATCACACTGTCCCCTGACTCAGTGTTCAATTTCTCAGTGGCTTCAAAACTCCGTAGCTTCATCTTGAAATCTGCAAACTTGATTTCATCATTTGAATGCGCTACATGGATTGCAAATGGCTTGAAACTTGCTGGTAGTCCTTTTAATACCATGGCAACAAGTAGTCCATCTCCCAAAGTTTCACCCGCATTTCGGAGTGCTGTGATGGCGGTTCCGGCTTTGATGATATAGTCTGTAACACTTTCATCGTTCCTCTTTTGAAGCGACGTGAGCGTGGTGTACAGATTTATTGTCCGTGGTTTTCCTTTCCCGGCATGATATTCTCTCAATATCTTCAAAGACTTTCTTCCATCATCAGGTGCATCCCTCATTATTAGTGAGAGGCTCTTGTCATCAAGCATATTTATCAATTCGGCATACGCATCGGCATTTTCTCTGCATCAGTAGCCATTTCGGAACTCGTCGCCGGCTCGCTTAGCACGGTCTTCTTTAGTCCCAATAAATGAAAATGTCCGAGCATTTTTGTTTCCCATATCTCGTACTTATCTTCATCTCCGTCGAATGCCAGTCGAAGGTGCCTGCTTGCCCTTCCTTGATCCATCTTGACCGCTGTTTTAGCCGGTTAGCGATAGCCTCGTTTGCTCACCGCTCTTTCAAGTCTGGATACACTTCTGGTTTCACTTTCTCTCCCAAACGTCTCCTGGGCCCATAACCTGTTGAGATCTTCAGCGCTTTCGCGATGCATTTGGGAGAATAAAGAGTCGAGATGGTCCTCTTGTTTAGATCATACAAGTAGGATATTTATTTGCCAGAGCCAGAGAGCAGCCGCTGCGCTCATCGTCGTACGACAAGTCAAAACGCATAAACATACACTGGCTTTTATCGCTGTCAAGTCACGTGATGTCGCGTAGTGGCTGTCTTAACACGGTGTATACCGAATGGTACTCATAATTGACAAATTAGCGTTTTTTTTTCGTACAGATTTTCTTGTACGGCGTACATGTCTTAAAATGCATAATAAATGTACTTTGTACGGCAAAAACGTGCAGGTTGACAGGTATGTTCTTTTAAGAACCCACACACGCCGAGCATGCATCATTTCACCACAGGAAATCTAGACAACACGAACACTTTGACTTGTTGAAAGTCAAAACAATCGAACCACTTCCGTTGAGATCTGACTTGAGCCAGTGTTCTATTGTTTTCTTATATTATCTAATATTTTCAATTCCCGAATCAATTCCTCAATGGCAGTGAATGAGTTCATTTATAGAATGGTCAATCTGGTGCAGAACAAAATTCACTTACTAACTTTGCCAGTTTTATAATTGGCTCTTCATTTATGTCCGATGGTTATTTGTCCAAAACATGCACATGTTGTTTGACATTTTCCGTTCAACATAAAAGGAAGAGACCAAAAACCCCACACTCATTCCTAATAACATATGCAGCATATGAATTTACATGTCTTGGCAGACTCAACATAAACTCCTCATGTTTATGGAGCAAAGTTGTAGAGAAAAATGCATGAGTATAAACATTTTGTGAAGCGGAAAAAACACATTTGATGGAATTCAGAAAATTCCCCAAGCCCACACATTGTTGAAAACACACTAAGCACATAAGACAACACAACATTTGTGACAACAGTAGAAGAAACTGCAGCAACTTTAATATCCATCCAGTAGCAGTTAAGTGAGGTTGGACACAACATGCAGACATCTTGGGTCATTCTCACCATAATATTAAAAAAGAAGGTCATATGAAATTGTGACCGTATACTGTCCAAGTGATTAAGGCTCCTTTGGATTCAGGTTGCAGTGAGTGCCATCGCCGATTTCTTCAACAGGTCTGCTGTACAGCGAATCGCCTGATAGAAACATACATGATAAGGAAATCCTTTATCTGAATGAATGTAATTTTGCTTGGCTTCGAAGCACCTGTAATATTTCTGGGATTAAAATATGTTTCTGCTGTATGTTCATATTGGTGTGCAAACATGGGACATCAAAATCAACCCCATTTTGGATAATAAATACATTTTTTTTTTCTGCTTTTTGTTCAGCTTGGTTAGTTTTTTGTTTTTGTTTTATGTACAACTTGTTTCACTCTATTGCTTTTCTTTTGGTTATTAATATGAGCTTTATCTATGATTATAAATGTTGTGCATTATATTAAAAAAAAGTACATTCTGTAAAATTCAAATCATGACGCAATTGGTAAAGCTGTTAAAATATCTAAATCAGATAAGAAATTAAGAACTGACCATTTTTAAACCCACAAAGATATGAAAAATACATTCAACATATTCAAAAGTAAAATATTAAAAAAATATGTATGTGTCAAAAATATTGACTGTATTACACAAATAAGAATTGACATGAATGTTCAAAATTGGGAAAAAAATGATGAGGTGCTAAAAGTGGGTTGAAATGTTACAAAGTGGAAAAAACTGGGAAACTCAAGAAATAAGTTACATTTTGTTTACAAAGGACAATGTCAAAAAATAAATCAGACAGGATGTAAAAAATATCAGGATGTGTGCACCCCAATTGATGTGGGAAGCAAATCCAGGCTTCTAAATGAACAAATCATATACCTATTAGGTTGAACTTTTTAACATATCAAATTGCCATAAACATACCTGCTCTACGTTTCTTTGCAACACATATACCGGTGTGAGATAAAGTCACAAGAAGAATCAGAACCAGCAAACCACATCCGATGCCAAGGATGATACAAACATCTCTTTCTGGTGAGGAATGAAGTCGTATTTCAGCTAACAATGTATTTTTTGACATCCATTATTGCAAACATCAACACTGTATTAGATGTGGGAGCTTGTTGTTATGAACTGAGACCAAATCTGATTGTGATCCAATAGACACAATAGCACACATAGACAAAAAAGATGGCAGAAGTCATCATACTATATGTACAAAAACCCTAATAGGCAATGACCATGCTGTTTTTTTTTTTTTTTGCTTGCCAATTTGTTTGAGACAGAACTGCCCATTTTTACCATGTTTGTGGGAGAAAGTGTGAAAACAAGTGGCTCCTACTAGTAATTGGTAATTTAGAGTCTGAAGTTCAGAAATAACATTTTCAATCTTAAAGTGAAGTATCTTCGGGTCTGCCATATTGGTATTGACTTGTCTTTGAGATAAAAGAAATTAAGAGTCATAAATCTGTTATACAAATGACGCATGTCAAAGTTGTCCAAGATTGATTTTACATTCACATACCATGTCTACGACAAACTGCGTTATGGGTTTTGTTTCCCGGAAACTGCACCACAAGTCCTCTCTTGCTGCACCTGTTGACCAAAAAAAAACCACATACTTATGACTGTCATTCGGTCATATTTAGCTAGTCATTTTACTTACTGTATCCGTTGCCTGCAGATATTCATTTTTACGTCCAAATATTCATGATCGCGGCATGGCTGGCACTTGTACGGCATTGGTCCTACATAATATCATACAGATTTGCACATTTGATTGACAGCTCATTATTCTTTTTTTTTCACTGTTGTATTTTTCACGTTTTGATACTGAAATATAAAGTGACTGAATGACTGTGTAAGCTCTCAGTCGTACAGGAGTGGCCCATCGACGAGAAGGTTTCTTCAGCCGTCATCTGTACTTCTTTGAAGGTATCGGACGTTTCGCTTCTTAACCAAGAGGTTTCGTCAGCAAACTAAAAGCCAGAGCTACCAGCAAAATGTTAGTTCGCTGACGAAACCTCTAGGATAGGAAGCGAAACGTCCGACACCTTCAAAGAAGTACAGATGACGGCTGAAGAAACCTTCTCATCGAAACTGACTGAATGGAAATGCAGTATCATTAAGAAAGAAGAAGAGGATCAAGAGGGGCGTGTGTAATCATAGATTAAAAGTCACCAATGTATTCATTCTCTATCCATCTATTTATCCAATAGCTAGCCAGCTATCCATCCGATAGCTAGTGTCCGGAATGTACCCCCAAAAGAAATGTGAGTTTCTATACATGTGCATATATATACAGTAAAGTCTCGTTATATCGATATTCAAGGGAGTCCGAAAAAATATCGATATAACCGGGACTATCGATATATCCGACCCTTTTTGCATGTAATTTTCTCCGTGCGTGCATAGAAATAGTATCCATATAACCGGGACTATCGATATATCCGATATCGATATAACGAGACTTTACTGTATAGCATTTCAAAATTGACCTTTTATATCAAACTCAAATCATCAGTCTTACCTGTCTTAACCGCCTTCTCGCCAACATCACACATATTTTCCACACACTGTGAGCAGTCATCATCCGAACACAAGAAACCAGGGTGACACAAACATTTGGTGTTTGTGGTTGGGGAACATTTCTCTTCATATTCTGTCCAGTGACAAGAAATGCAACCACTTCCTGTGAGAAGTCTTGTTCCCATATCCTGTTTTTTTTTTTCTTCAGAAATCATTTTACTCTGGTTTGTTTATCGATAATCTTCTTCTTGGCTGCCATGATTTTCACGATAAATTCTTACCTCTGTGGGCTCCTTGGCACAACTGACATGGCGTACATTTGTTAAAGGCGTTATAATGTTGAGAGAAGAAGTTGTCAGGACATGGGCGGCATACAGTTTCTGTTGTTTCTGTGCAGAATCCCTCCAGATATTCCCCTTTGTATTAAAAATGGCTTAATTCAAACTTTTGTATTCATTTTGAAGGCATCAATTGACCTGTGAAGAAAACATTTTAACTTATTTTAATAGAACATCTTACCTGGTGGGCACATTTTGCAGCATCTCCCATTCATAAAAGTTGTCCGTGAATCAGAACAGATTATACCTATGGCGTATTTAACGATCCAAAAGAACACAACATAAAGAGCTGCTAAAGACCAGTGAAGACAGACCATGATGGACTGAGCTCCACTTATGAGTGAAGTTTTTTTATAGTGGCTGTGGGAGGAGTCTAAGATGGTCGCTTTCAGGGTGGGAAAGGACATCTTTTTTTATCAACAAAAAGTCTAAACTCCAAACTAGGATCAGTACTTCTGTGAAGAAAAAGCTTACAGTAGGATAGTTTGTTCAATTTCAAATGCAATTACATATGGAGAAAATGCCTATGTAGATATTAATATGCTTTTTGACCCTGTGATGGTTTTCCAGAGAGCACTCTTTTGAAAATAATATGGTGAGCTCTGGCGCATCTGGTTACCGCTGCTCACCTGCAGAAAAATATATCCTGTGACTGTTACATGACAGTTACATGTATCATTTCATCGCTTTGCTGCGGTGAAATGTAAATTTCTCCACTGCGAGACTAATAAAGGCAAATCCAAATCCAAATATATACTTGTATTCTGTATTTTTATAATTATCACTATGTACAGTTCTTTTAATGAAACATTTTGTGCAGTTGTACATTTCAGTCTTCTTTCACCCCAGAGGGGCGAAAAGGTCGGCTCCTATGGCTCCCTATTAACACCAGGACGCAGTCGTTCGCTTCACAAAGCTGGCTCTGAAAACCGATTCGTTCGCGAACGACACATCTCTCGGGTACAGGTCGATTCCTGACCTTGGTAACAAATTATGGCTGAAATGTGATTACATTCTTAAATACGAAAACACACATATGAAAGCAGCACAACAGGGGGAAAGCCAGGAAATGAAGCTGAAAGACAATTTGGAATTATTTAATAAGAAGTCATGGACAAAATATAATGCACATTATTCTGGTATTCAGATGTTTTTAGGCCAGCAGAGAAGGCTTTGCGGGCTCTGACGGCCAACCACTGTTATACTGCATACCTGTATATCTTGTCAGTTTCACTCTGAGTTGTTTGTTGGTACTGGTCATTCCATTACAAGATTAAAACTGATGCTCACACGCTGCTTCGTTTCTTCAAGCTTGTAACATTTTGTGTGACGCAAACTTCTGTGAGTGGAAAATAATCAGAAAATACATTATACTTCTCGAGATCGAATATGTGAAAAATAATCTGCACATGTTATTCTGTTAACATATTTCCCGTTTGCGACGTATATAAAGTTTGACTATTTTAATTTTATGACACGATAATACAGGATTACTGTCATAGTTTAAAGTGGGTTATGGAGATGGTTACGACTCCAGCCTTCGTCATACGACATGTCGTAAAAACCAGCTGGGCGAGGTAAGGCATCGCTGAGCAAATATGAGAGCATTTCTTGATGTTGGACTTTTTGCATGATTTGCTGTCACGTCACACGCCTTCGAGTAAGTGGACAACACTCATTATCTTTATTTTAGCTTGCATTTCGTTTGACTGCTGCGCTGCGTGAAGTACGCATGTTCCTGACCCAAATCCAGTATGTGCATGCGGCGTTCGCATGCGTAAGTAAAGGAAATGAATAAGTGCCTTAATGTTGCAGCGGTCTGTCAACCGATTCTGTTTCCAAAATTAAGCGATGCTGGTCACCGTTTTCTGCGCGCCGAGGGATCGCCCAGAAACCACATTCGCCCTCGATGTTTCCCCGGAGCTTGAACTGAGAGACTTTGTGGCACTTTGTGAACTCGAGTCGGGAATCCCGGCGGGGGAAATTCAGGTAAGGACACCCGCCGGCGACGGGCAAGACGCCGAGCTAGCATAGCATTTGGCTAGTTAGCCCTACCGGCTCTGCTAGCATGAATCATACTTTTTCTTGTGCTTTGGAAACCAAGCAGCGTTGAAACTCGCCAACTGTATGTCATTTTTTATTAGGCGTTCGTAACAATACGTACTCGGTCGGTTGCCATTCTATTTTTTGGGGGGAGAAAATCACGTCGTTTACACACATTTTCGTTGGATTCACGTCAGACGGGCACGGATCTGTTGGTAAAGGCTAACGGCTTAACGCCGTTATAAACAAATGGCCTAAAGTAAAAATGTCTGCTTCAGATAATTATTTTCATAAAAAGTACTTGAGGGGAGAAAAAAACTAAAATTTTCCAGTGCTTAGTATCGGGCAAATAAACTACATTTTAAGCCCGTAAACCAGGGTATGGTCATAAAATAGACAAACTCAAATTGGATTGCATCATACCAAGAGCTGCCTCTAATATTGCAGTTGCCTCTTTGGCCATGACCGAGTGTTTGTATGGAGCAATGCAGTTCCACCATATGAACCCCTACACAACCACAATAATAAACATTTTCCATAGAGCTTTGTCGATGTTAAAGGTGGTTATACTGTTGTGGTTGGTTGCTGTGTGTTTACAATCTTTTTTTCCTTTTTGTCTTTTAAGATCTCCTATGGAGAGCAGCTCCTAAAAGACCCAACACGTGCCTTGGGGACCTATGGTGTTAAGGATGGAGATGTGGTGGTCCTCAGGCAAGCCGATAGAAGGCCGCCAACCACTCAGCCTTCCTTCCCAGGTGAGAACATGTCGTGGAATACATGATGGAGTTTGTTCTTGTGGTCTGTACAAGAAGAGCAAATCAGAGTGAGAATGAAAGCCATTTCAGTAAAACTTGAGAACTTCTTAATTTATACTGAAACTAAAGTGCCACTCATAAGAGAGGAGCTAGCGGAGTGTTTTTGTGCTATTTAATATGTAACAACATGATGATTGCTTCATAAATGCGTGCTCAGCCTGAAATATACCTCAATGTCATATTGGTGGGACTTTTGCTCATACATGAGATCACCCATGTTAAGAAAGTTACATTGTATCCTCATTTGTGTAATGCTGTAATACTGAGCTGATCTGGCAACCCAGCCACTACGCGACATCACATGACTTGACAGCGATAAAAGCCAGTTTATGTATATGTGTTTGACTTCTCGTACGACGATGAGCGCAGCGGCTGCTCTCTGTGCTCCGGCAAATAAATATCCTACTTGTATGATCTAAACAAGAGGACCATCGCGAAAGCGCTGAAGATCTCAACAACCCATTCCAAGTTTATGCCAAGCCATTTGTTTTTTTGTTGTTTATATCCTTGGTCTTAAAATGGGCCTTTCTTTTTCTCATCTTATCGCGGTCTGGTCAACTTTCCACTTAAATCACAGGTAGTTTCTGTTTTTACTTCTTGGTGCTGCTACATCAATGTTTCAAAATATGAGCACACTAGCAACCAGGCTACCGTCAATAGTCCGTGTTGCTCTGGGACCCTTTCTTACCGAGCAAGTTGCTATGTAGAATGGTTTAACTCTCATCCCTGCCACACAAATGTGCCTTGCATTGGTGTGGTTAACAGACTATGGCACATTCCCAATTATATACGTGCAAATTTGGATGATGCCATTGTGGCCGGAATTAAAAGTGAGGGCTCCTTGTGTTTTTATTGTTTTTGGCAATCAACCCTTTGCTGTTGTCAAATCTCATTAACCTTCTAACTTTTCATCTTCTCACCTTGTAGGTCTGCCCCGTATCGACTTTCGCTCCATCACAGTCCCCGGCACTTCGACTTCAACCGCTCCCCATAGTACCATCAGGCCGCGGCAACAACAATCCGCACCGCCGCCGCAGAAAGAGCAGCAACTACCACCACCTCAGCCACAGCCGCAGCAGAACGCGCAACCTTCCAACCTTAACCTCCCGGCCTTTCGCGGTTCCTCATCTCAGGGGCTTGATGACCCCGCCTTACTTCAGCAGATGCTCTTATCCAATCCGCATGAACTCTCCCTCCTGAAGGAACGAAACCCTCCGCTTGCAGAGGCTTTGCTGAGCGGAGATCTCGGTAGATAAAACTGCTGTGATGACATTCAGTGAGCCTTTACTGTTTTCAGCAATTAGGGACAAAGCCACGTAAGGAGTAGGAAACTTCAAACACAAAATTGAACGCCCAATAAATGGTTACAATTGCCTCTGGTGGTAGTTTAAACCTTAAAAATTCCCCTCACTACATTCTTGAAACACCTTAAAGGACAACCGACACCACTTTTTTTGTTTCCTAACTGACATCAGAAAAACGTTTTATAGCATCTAAAATACCCAAAACACGCAGGCTCATATTTTTAGTCAAATGCAAAACACCAATAAAAATGCCTTAGTCTCCCAAAACAACTTCAAATTGAAACCGGAAGTGGCCAGTTTCAGATGCTCCCGCCCCCTTGTTCCTGGTGTCATGCCAAGACGTTTTGCCTTGCTCGAGAATCAAAACAATGGCTTCAGATTCGGAGAAGATGCTTTCTTGTTACTCATCCAGTTATGAATATAATTCAAATAGTTCTGAAGAGGAAAGCATACATGTTTGCAATCGATTAAAGAATGTATTCCGTGTCATTTTGAGGCAGCTGGAGAGAGATGTAGCACCCAAAAAAGGCAGATGATGGCAACAAAGCTCCGTGGAAATGGGCTGATTTTTTTCTCCTGGGAATTTTTGTCAGCGAATATCAAATACAGTAAAGTCTCGTTATATCGATATTCAAGGGAGTCCGAAAAAATATCGATATAACCGGGACTATCGATATATCCGACCCTGTTTGCATGTAATTTTCTCCGTGCGTGCCTAGAAATAGTATCGATATAACCGGGACTATCGATATATCCGATATCGATATAACAAGACTTTACTGTACTTGTTCGATGCAACACACAAGGAATCACCATCGCATTATTTATGTGTTTTCCTTCTAATTTCGCCATCAATACGAAGTTTTCAGACCAAACAAAGTACTGCAAAATGCATTGAGGTGATGAAAGGACTGCTACAGTGTGTCCTTTCTTGGTCAGGGGCGTTCCTTCCATGACGTGAAGACTCGTCACCAACTCAAAAACCAAACTTCCGGAATATTCAGCGCGAGTGTTAAAACGTAAAATATATTTATATGCGGCGGAATCTTTGTAAAATACGCTCAGTAGAAGTCATTTGAAGCTATTTTACAAGTTATGGACACAACTTCTCCGGAGGCGTCGGTTGTCCTTTAAATCTAAGTCAGACTTCTTTCAGCTGTTCAAAAGTAAAAGATGCACCCAATATTTTATTTCAAGCTTGTGAAAAAAAGACTACTTTCTCGGCCGTTATTACATTTGTCTCAGAGTTAAATATGACTTAAGTCATTCAGAAACTCAGAGCCTTGCTCAAATGTGCAATTTGGTTATTCAGAGTGCTCCAAAAAAAGGAGTGCCAGACCTCACTTTGGACTTGGAACACGGTGTATCCAGTGTGAGTGACCTTACGGGTGTGTTCTCAATTAAACATACCACCACCATATTCACCAGTGATGGGACATTGTGGCTTACAAAGAACAATTAAGAGAAAAATAATGTTAATGTTGATTGGATTAGCGTAGCTTAATTTAGCCAACATTTCTTAACATCCTGTTTAAAAATCTCATTGATTTTGTTACATGGCAATATTTCAAAAAAGGACATTAAGATCTGTCATTTAAAAACTGATATTTTTTGCTCACAGTTTTCAACCTGTCAGACTGTCATATGTGTTCTTCTGTGTATGCCATCAGCTAATCTTGGCGTAAACGTTTTTTGTTTTCAGAGCGTTTCACCAAAGTGCTGCTGGAGCAACAGCAGGATCGAGCCAAACGGGAGCAAGAACGAATACGACTGCTGACTGCCGATCCTTTCGATTTGGATGCGCAGGCTAAGATCGAGGAGGATATCAGGTTTACTTGGGTTTTTATCTATCAATGGCAAGAAAACAAATACTATAATACCTCGGCTTCCGGACGATTTAGCTCATGAACTTTTTGCTTTACGAACATTAAATTCGCGAAAATGTAATCTTGGCATACAAACTAGTTTTTGGCGGACAAACCAAACCACACAGCGCCACGGTGGCTGGTGGACTAGTTTTCGGCAGATGAACACCAAACCACATGGTCGAACAGCGCCACGGTGGCTGACGGACTCGTTTTCCACACCCCCTTTGAGTGCAGACGTGGGTTGCTATCGAGTGGAGTACTTTTGCTATTATGGGACCAAAAAAGACCCGACCACAGGCCAGTGTTAAGCCGAAGAGGACACAAAAAAATTACGGTCGAGCAGAAGGAGACCATCGAAAAACACATACGAGGTGTGCATTTGTGTCACTTAGCGTACCAGTACGCTAAGTGTGGGAAAGGGTGTTTCTGTGTTGTCTAAGCAACAGTCTCAGGCAATAGAAGAGGTTGAAAAGGTTGATTTGGATTAACGAAAAGCAGCTAGCAGGGGACCGTGTGAGTGAGGGTGTTATCGCTGAGAAAGCACAGCAACTTCACTCGGACATCAAGAGGCAACTACATCAACGACCATCACAAAGGTAAATAAAATGACTTTATAATACAGTACAGTTTATTTCTTTAATTACAATACAATAGCACATTCATGATACATAAAATAAGGTATATTTTGTGTAGTTTTAAAGCTTATTTAGTAGAAAATTATGTTTTATGTGGACCTGGGAACGCATTATTTTCATTTTTAATGGTTTCTTATGGGAAATAAATGTTTGGCAGATGAACTTTGCGCCTTACACACACACTTTCTGGGAACCAATTAAGTTCGTAAGCCGAGGTATCACTGTATAATGTATATTTTTATTCTGGTTCAACACTGGAATCTTTACACATTCCAGGCAGCATAATGTCGAAGAAAATATGACGATTGCCATGGAGGAGGCCCCAGAAAGCTTCGGACAGGTTGTTATGCTCTACATTAACTGCAAAGTCAACGGGCACCCTGTGAAAGCTTTTGTGGACTCAGGTAATTCTTGTTTGGTCAAAATGTAATCAGTTTCAAAAAAATTAATTTCCACACATGTATTTATTTAATAAGTTTAAAATCAAGGCGGCCCGGTAGCCGAGTCGTTAGCACACCGGCTTCACAGTGCAGAGGTCGCTGGTTCGCGTCCCGGTCCGGCCTCCCTGTGTGGAGTTTGCACATTCTCCCCGGAACCGCGTGGGTTTTCTCCGGGTCCTCCGGTTTCCTCCCACACTCCAAAAACATGCATGGCAGGCAGATTGACCACTCCAAATCCTAGGTGTGAGTGTGAGAGTGACTGTTGCATGTCTTTGTGTGCCCTGCGATTGGCTGGCAACCAATTCAGGGTGTCCCCCGCCTCGTGCCCGAAGACAGCTGAGATAGGCTCCAGCAACTCCCGCGACCCTAATGAGGAATAAGCGGTACGGAAAATGAGATGAGAGAGAAGTTTAAAAGCATGAAACGGGACTCCTATCCTCAAACTTCCTCTCTTGTGGCCTTGCATTTAGAGAGCAATTTAAGAAAATTGTTAATTGCAACTCAATATCTGTCTGAAAAATTTCTATTTAATTTCTTTGCCTGAAATCATCTGTCATGTACAATTAGAATCAATCTTAGCTATCTCTATACTTTTTATTATTTTGTTTTGCTCTCAGGTGCCCAAATGACCATCATGAGCCAAGCCTGTGCGGACCGCTGCAACATCATGCGATTAGTAGATCGCCGCTGGGCAGGCATCGCCAAAGGAGTGGGCACGCAAAAGATTATCGGCAGGGTTCATTTGGGTGTGTATTTTTGGGTGTCGTCGTTTGCTGAGAAAGACGGTACAGTACTGCGTCATGTGCTGACAATTCATGATGTGGCACTTGTGTCCATTCAGCTCAGGTTCAGATTGAAGGGGACTTTCTTCCCTGTTCCTTCTCCATTTTGGAGGACCAGCCCATGGACATGCTGCTCGGCCTGGACATGCTCAAAAGACACCAGGTGCAAGCCACTTCTCCGCCACTCTCAATCCCTGATTTTAGGATGCAAAATCTAACCCTACACCCAATTTGACTTTATTGTCATGTAGTGCTCCATCGACTTGAAGAAAAGCGTGCTTCTCATTGGCACAACAGGCACCGAAACACGCTTCTTGTCTGAGGCCGAGTTGCCTGAATGCGCCCGGCTGGCATACGGGCCTGAAGGACGTGAGGAAAACCGCCCCGAAGAGATAGCGGATAGGGAGCTGGCGGAAGCGCTTCAGCGATCCATACATGAAAGCGGTATGCTTGGTTTCTGCAACTATTGGCTTTTTTGTTTTCCTTTGAGCACCCACCCCACCACAACACCCTACCTACACCCTCTGTGAGAATGACCATTGCATGGGCCACATCAATGTTATTCCTACTGTGTCACATGATCATGTCATGCCATCACCTGAGATAGAGGAGGCCTCGATTTATGAAAACAGGTATGGACATGCAAAACAACTGAGTTCCACAGCTCAATTACGATGTTACATTTTAACGTTGAATTATTATGGCTCAAGTTGACGCTTTTATGTAAGCATTTGTTTACATTTGCTGATATGTATAGTAAATGTAAAGAAGTGGCAATATTAATAATAATAACAATAATAATATAAGCGCCTTTCAAAACTCTCAAGGACACTTTACCGTCACAGGATATTTTTTCTGCGGGTGAAAAGTGCTTTTCATTTCAGAATCAGAATCAGAATCATCTTTATTGCCAAGTATGTAGAACACACAAGGAATTTGTTTCCGGTAGAATTTGGAATTTGTTTCCGGTTTACTACATTTATTAACATATGTAAATAAAATAAAATGATATCTGTAGAAGTTTATGCTGAGAAGGAAAAAATGCCTAAAAGCTTTAATCTCAGGCCAATTAAAGGAAATCCCAGAAGCAGAAAAAAAACAAAAGTAGTTAGACTTCTGTCATATCCTAATTTGAGGGAAATAAATATTTTTTGTAATTTACTCATTCACTGCCATTCCCGAACTTATTCGGGAATTGAAAATATGACGTGGGGCACCATTCCTGAATTTGTTTTGTTTTTCTTGGGTGCTGATAAAACGCTGACCATTGCCTCTGGCAATGTCTTTTTCTTTCCACAAGGGGGCAGCATTTCCTTTTTTTTCATGTTAGCTCTTTGTTCCAGCTTCAGCTGTTGTTAAAGCGCTATACAAACCAATATGGATTTATTGCATTGAATTTTGGACAGCCCCCCTCATTTCAAGCTCATATAACTCCAGACCCATATCATTTAGGAAGTAACTCGTTTTTGTCTTTTGAAAGAAAAGAGTCCAAGGTTTCAAACGCTGTATTGAATGTTTATGCAGTCCTAAAACTAAATAGTCTGTGGGTCCTGGAATTCAAGTGACAGTGACAAAAACCCTGGCACTGGAGTGGACACATTTTTGCACAGGTCTGGCAGTGAATGAGTTAAATAGAAAGTAATTATCCATTCATTCATTCAGTGAGGAATAAGCGGTTCGGAAGATGAATTTATAAATATCCATGTTGACATGTGTATATGCTTGAACTAATGCCTGCTGTGCCAACATCCAATTAAACCAGGTGTGTGGTATGTTCATATTTGTTTGTAGCTTGTTTAATTCTTTAAAGGATCTCACCGAGAGCGTCACCTCAATTTTGAAGGGGTCTTCTTAGTACAACAACATCAATGAGGCTAAAAAGATGCAAAAACAAGTGATTTTGTTTGCTGCATGTTATGAGTGCCACGGCTAACTTTGTCCGTCCCTTTGCATGATCTGTGTGGTGTGTGCCTTAACCATTGAGCAGGACAGCAATGATGCAAATGGAGACAGCTGGAGAGGGGCCAAACAATCAGGTACTGCAAAAAAACTCAGAAGCCATTACCAGTGCTGCAGTCCATTTTATTTTTCTATATCTTACCACACCGAGTATTATTTGATTTGTTTTTTTCTGCTACTTTATTTGGGTGTATTTTTGCATGTAGCTTGAAAATGGTTTAATGGGTCCTCAAGAAACTAACTTTAGTAAATGTGCAAACAAACAGTGGAGTCTCTGAGGTTGAACCGAATTTATTTTGATTTTGAAAACTGTTCAACCCATCCAAACATTCTCTTGTTCTTGTCTTCATTTGATTCAAGGTATCACGTTTGATCTTAGAGAAAATATTAGATACAAGTCTATGCCATGCTGCGTTTTGTTCACCACTTCACACACCTTATTCATTGATGCATTTGAAATTATGATGTAACATAAACAATGGAAAAAGAGACTTCTTGATACCTTTCAATGAGGCTCCACCTTGTCATGTTTGTCCTTTCTAATCTCTCCCCCCAAAAAAACTCCACAGAAGGGACAGACTACCTCACCGCAGCCGCCGACATTGTCACTACCCACAGCCTCAGACCAAATGTCCTCAAGCGTCCATCTCCAGAACCCAGACTCTGATTCCTCAGAGTTCACCCAACTTGACCTTCAGGAGCCTCAGGAGCAGCTCAAGCATCACTCTCTGGAGGATCACACTGACCTTGTAGGAGAAGCCCTGGCACCTGGTCAGTCAACTGAAGCCCCCGCAGGTCCAGAGACTGGGGAGAAGGAGACTACAGAACCATCCAAGTTGGAGAACAGTTCAAACCTCCCCTCTCCAGAAGTAGAACACAGTCAGCCCATGGAGCATGAGGCAGCAGGGTCCGAAATGATGAATCCCTGCCAGCCAGACTCTGTTGAAATGGACTCCTCATGCAGGGATCAGCCTGGGGGCTCTGACGGTATTCCATCTCTGGCCGCCGCTCTTTTAGAGCTCCATGAACTGCTGCTCTCCAACAAGTGTGGCGCCCCCAGCCCCTCAACACATCCAGAGGGGGAGGATCCAACACAAATTAGATCAGAACCAAGCAATGCCAAAGCCAAACCAGCTGTTACCAGCGAGAGAGAAGGTGCAGACTTTTCAGAGGGCGGTCTGGAGTCTCCATCCAAAGCCAGAGGCTCCAACATTTATCATCCAAAATCACAGAGTCCTCCAGAGTCCCCTGCTGAAGCCAGAAACCCCCGAATTTATGATCCAGAGTCGGCAAATCCTGCAAAGTCTCCAATTGAAGCCAGAGGCCCAAGCATTTATAATCCTGACTCTGCAAGTCCTCCAAAGTGTGACGGGGGATTCAAGGAACCCCCAGAAGGGCAGCAGGAGAGCGGGGACGTGAACGGACCAGCCTCGGACACAAACACCTCGAACAGTCTTGTCTCTGGCACGTCCGCCTCCCGACAGGTCGGAACCTTTACAGAACAATTCCCAGCCGAACATATCCAGAGAATCCAGGCTGCAGGTTTTTCTGCGCATGATGCTACAGAGGCTCTAGAGCAGGCGCACGGGGTTGTGGAGCTGGCTCTGCTGGTGCTCCTGGCCCGCAGCATCACTGTGCCCACTTAAGACTCCAAGCCTGCCCCCCAACAACATCTTGTCTCGTTTTATTCCCCTTCTTTGAGGGGAACATGTCTTAACAGGGATATGCTGTCACACTGTACTGATTATCCTTTTTCTTGACCTAGCTGATATTTGTGGTGGGTATCTGCATGCCGACATCTCCGGCGAGCATCCAACCCATTGGTTTTTTATGATGAATTGATTTTGTTTTCTTTTGTCATCCATCCATGACCCATATATCGTTTATTATAATACCAAAAACAAAAATACAGCCTACCCTTTGTTATCCTGAAGCAGGGTATCACACATCTTTTTTGTTTGTTTTTTTGGTTAGAAACCAACTTTCAATGTCCATCTTGGCACACCACAGACAATCGTGAGTCTATTCCACTTTCAGTCTCAAGACCGGTCAGTGAGAGTCAGCATGGTGCCGTCGGACATCCAAACCGCTGGAGAATACAAACAAAGATTGGTCATAGAAATAAAAGAAGAACGCAACTTTCCAAATTTGCCACCACTGGCCATCAGAAAATCAGCTCTTTGCAGAATTTGATTGCAGGGGGATCAACAATTCTCTAATTTTGCCAGATTATTGGTTGGGGTGTACCTCATTCTGATTGTCAGCACTGACCATTTTTGAGAAGGATGAGCAGGAACAATCACTGAAAAACACCATATCTTTCAGGCTAATAAGCAATCCGATCTTGATTGAACAACGCTCAAGCCAGGGTTTATCTTGCTTTAAATGATTACTCCAATTAATTGATAGCATTTTTTTCATCAAAATTGCCTTTTCTTGCTTTTTTGAATGGTAGTGTACCAAGTGTTGCTGTTGTATCAGTAAATTCTCTTAAAAAGTTGCCACAATACAGCAGATTCAACAAGTTTACAAATCTACCAAAAAATAGTGCACAGATATCCGAAATGGGTGTTAACCATTTCATGTCAGATCAAGACAGGTGCACGTTTTTCCTGTGCATTTTTTTCTTTTCTGTTTGATAACATGGCATGAAATTATGAGTCATCACATGGCTTTATGCGAGACGTCTGGCTACAATCTGTTTGTTTCATTTTAATCTTGTATGCGATTTTGAATGACAAATAAAACCGGGATTAGTATTTGTATACTCTGTATCCTTGTGTAGGCGTTTGTAGAATTAAAAAAAAAAGCATGAAACGTGTAAAATCACAAATGTAGGTCGATCGAATAACTTCGAAAACTCACCGCACGTGTTGTGCGGCATTTGATTGACTTGCCATTTAATCAGAGGGACGATGGTCGTTGTGAAAACAAAATGGCTGACCCTGACAGCGCCGACCAAGCCAGCTGCAGCAACACCATCTGCGGCATAGGTGAAGACGCATTCGCTCAACTGCTTGCCTACTTTGAAGGCCCTTGGCTGGTAGAAGGAAATAACATCGAGTCTCAACTTCCAACTTTGACCACGACAACGGAGCAGCCTGAAGAGTCTTTAAGTGGCGCGGTGGAACAGAGTCAGAATAGCAAGTACGACCTTAATAGGTGAATTTTTTAAATATGTTTTTTTTTGCCTTCACTTGCAAAACTTGAACTAAGATCCTCGTGCTTTGTCCCGCTCCTATCAGGTGAAATGCAAAAAAAAAAAAAAATATTAAAATAACAATCGCGATCTCGTTTAAGCGTTCAGAATTCCCACCCCGCTGTTCCGTAAAAAAATTGCGTTTTGGCAGAGCATACATCCAAAATCCTTGAGAAAATTTTGTGGACAAGTTTTGTTTGTTTGTCTTTCACACACGAGCCCTGCTGTCACAAATTGATTCTGCTTTCTCGCAGCTCAACTTTACGAGTTATTTTAAATCAAATAATAGTGAAAAAACAACACACTCGTTTTACTGAAACTACATAATGGTATTATTGGGATATTTGTAAGAAGCGAATCATTTATTTCCCATTCTTGTGCACTTGTAAATTTCTTGTTTTTTTTCCTCGTTATGCTAACGAAAGCTCGATTTACTATTGGTCTTGCAATACACGTGGGAGGTATAAAGTTGCAGACAAATGACAGTTTATTTAATTAGTATTCTAATGTGTTCGTAATAAGGAAGTTAGGCCTTCAGGAAAAAAAAAACATGTCAAATTTTAAAGATAAACAGGTGCACTGTTACGACAAGCAGTACTTATTCAAATATCAATCTACGTTGTCGCCAGGGGTTGTGTATGATGTGTATGCCAACGAGTCTGCTGTCAGTGCCACATGCAGAAATGTCATTTGTCATTCCAAGTCCAGAAAGATCCCCTCAGCCCACCCAACACACAAATAAATATACAAACAGCCACAGTTTGTGCTTTAGCTACACGCCAGGTGCCTCAAGGCAAGCCACCATGGCTAAAGCTAACTGCGACAGGCTGCACTATTGGACAAGCACACAAAGTCGTTTGATGAAGTCTTCCCTCCGAGCCTGGGAAGTAAAGCACAGGGATGTGATAAATTTGTCAGATATGTACATGAACAATTTAATAAATCATCTTGTCTGAAAAAGTTTTTAATCTTAATCAACTGTCTTTTAGTCCTCCTTTATTAGACATATCAACAGCCATGAGGTCAGTTGCCGCAATGGGAATGTGGAATTTTGGGAAAATGCTTTCCATGCCCAAGTTATTTTGGACCCCAGGAGATGAAGAAAATGCATCTCCTTTGTTTCCTCCAGAGGATCCGGATACAACAGAAGAAGAGTAAGGTGTTGTGAAAAACTAGTTAGACCTATTTGGGATGTCATTTAAACCAGTTGTGCCTTCAGGCCTGTGCAGGGGGATGAGGTGCAGGAGCAGGAGGAAGAGCAGCCGGAGGACCAGCAGCAACAACAGTCCATGGTGTCCTTGCAATCAAAGTACATTCACAAATGTAAGTGTAGTTATATTTTGCACAGCTACATACCGTAACAAGAAGCCTTTACTAAATTGTGAACCTGTGTTAGGTTCCAGTGCGTCCGTAATCCCTGTGAGGATTAAGTGTTTTGAAAATACTGTAGGTGGATGGATGTTATTTTATGGTTTTACTGGTATAGTCAATGAATTTTTGTAAACTGATCGTAGTACCACTTTTTTAAAATCTAAATGTTACATTGAGGAATACTGGTAATATTCTTTGAAATGACTTGTTTTTTATGTGTAGGCCCCCTCTACCAGGAGTATTGTGTACAGGCGGTCAAAGACGACCTCCAGAGGCTCAACACCAAGACCTCTCTCTCTGAACTGATTGCTCCCCAGTACCTGCAGTGTCTGCAGATCCGTCTCAGTCACCAAGAGTCTCCTCAACAGAGCTCACCTGGGTTAACCTCACCCACTTCTCCGGATCGCCGCGTGATTCGCGTGGCACCGTGCACACTGTGGCAAGAACTGGACGAGGTACAGGCTACCGGTCTGCTCTGCAGTCTGACGGCCCGACAGATTCAACTTCAGGAGGTTAGACGGAGTTCTCGGATATCATTTGGTTAAGTGGTGGTCTGCCCATCTGCCGCAGTTCTGTAGTCCAGGATTGGCACAGAGATAATAATTTTGTAGTCTTCATTCATACTCTTCTTCATGGTGGATTTGATTACTCTAAATTGTCGAAGTGTATGAATGGTTGTTTGTCTACATGCGATGCATGTCACTCCTAGGACTTCAGTACTGCTATGTCTGAATCTGTCCACAGCTGGGAGTGTCGTGTGATTTACGACATGTCCACTAGACAGAGCTGTTGACTAAGAAATACTGTAAATTGCGACTTGAAGAAACTTAAGAAATACTATGATTAAACTGTTCGAATTTTTACGATGAATGTGTGCTTCTAACTAGCCAATTGTGTGACTAGCCAATTATAATTTCTGAAAACTCTTCACGTTTGCAACGCCTGCAGGCGTTGGGTTGCCAACTCGAAATCTGATTGGTTAAAGCAACAGTTTCGTTGACACTTATTTTATGCTCAAAGGCCTACAGAACTGATTGTGAAGGCGTCTTCTGACCCTGGTAACAAATGATGGCTAAAATGTGATTGGTTAAATGCTTAAATACGAGAAAACGCGTCTGGAAGCAGCGCAATAGGGGAAAAGCAATGAAAGGAAGCTAAAAGACAATTTTGAATTATTTCATAAGAATTCGTGTACAAAATATAATTCACATTAGTCTGTGATTCAGATATTTTTCAGCAGAGAAGTCCGACCACTGTCTACATATCCTCTCCAAAAGTCAACTAACATAGATTCCAGACCCTCATGAGAATAAGTGCTATTGAAAATAAAGCAACAGTCCAGCAAGGGGGTAGCCCATTGTACTTTCAACCACCCCCTTGTGTTTTTTTTTTCCTCTCGCAGTCAATGTTTGAGTTGATCAGCTCCGAGGCCTCTTACTTGAGGAGTCTGGGCGTCGCTATGGATCACTTCTGCTCTTCCAAGGCACTCAAGCACACCTTGTCCCCGATGGAGCACCATACTTTGTTTTCCAACATCCATCACATCAAAGCCACGAGTGAGAAGTATGCTACACCTTATACTTAACTCAGTCACTGCCAGATGTGCAAAAAATGTGTCCACAGCAGTGCCAGGGTTTTTGTCATTGTCACTCGAATTTTAAGACCCACAGATTATTGACTTTTAGGACTACATAAATCATAAATTCAATGCAGCGTAACTTGGATGATCTTCTTTCATCAGAAAAAAATAGTTAATTCCTAAATAATATGGGTCTGGAGTTATATGAGGGCGACTGTCCAATATACAATGCAATACATGCATATTGGTTGATATAGCGCTTTAACAACAGTTGAAGCTGGAACTAACATGGAAAAAGGGAAACTCTGCCCCTTGTGGAAGGAAAAAACATAGCCAGAAGCCATGTCGAGCACTTTATCGGCACCCAGACAAAAACAAAGCTGAACCAATTTAGGAATGGCGCTCTACGTCATATTTTCAATTCCAGAATAAATTTGTGAATGGCAGTGAATGAGTTAGACTGTTTGATTGTCTCTTTTTCCTTATTGGTGAGATGTTGCTTATCGATATCTTTTAAAATGTATGCTTATTTTGAGGTTTCTCATGGATCTGGTGAGCCGCCTCGGCAAAAGTGTGTTGTTATCACATTTTGGAAGCATTATACTTGACCACTGCCCGGCCTTCCGCACCCACTATGTGCCCTACATAACCAACATGATGTACCAGGAGGCACTTATCAAACAGCTGTTGTAAGTGTGCCGTCTTTTACCGCTGATTCCATGGACACGAGTCCTCATTCCTCCTCTTCCATCTCAAGACAGCAGAACCGTGACTTTGTGTCATGTCTCGAGGAGCTCGAGGGCGACCCAGTGTGCCAAAGGCAGCGTCTCAAGTCCTTCCTTGTCCTTCCTTTCCAAAGAATCACTCGTCTTAAACTCATTCTAGAGGTAATATCCATTTGTATTGCATTAGAGAGTGATACCTCAGCTTACGAACTTAATTGGTTCCCAGAAAGTGTGTGTCTTCCAAACATTAATTTCAGATGGGAAACCATTAAAAATGAGAATAATCAGTTTCCAGGTCCCCATAAAACAATTTTCTACTAAATAAGGCTTAAAACTACACAAAATATACCTTATTTTACCTATAATAAATGTGCTATTGTATTGTAATTAAATGAACTGTACTGTATAAAAAGTCATTTTATTTACTTTTGTGATGGTCGTTGATGTAGTTGCCTATTGATGATATCTGAGTGAAGTTGCCGTGATTTCTTGGTGATAATATCCTCGCACAAATGTCCCCTGCTAGCTGCTTTTCGTTGATCCAAATCAACAGAACGTTTTCAACCTCTTCTATTGCCTGAGACCGTTGCTTAGACAACACAGAAACACCCTTAGCCACTCGTAGCAATAGTCGACTTAGCATACTGGTACAGTGACGCTAATTCACAGAAACGCACACCTAGTTCGTGTTTTTCGTTGATCTCCTTTTTCTGCTTGACCGTAATTTGGTTTCGTGTCCTCTTCGGCTGAACACTAGTCTGTGGCGGGGTCTTTTTCAGTCCCAAAAAAGCAAAAGTATCCACTCGGTAGCAAACCACATATGTCACATATACACTCAGAAAAAGGATGTGTGGAAAAGTAGTCCGGCAGGCACGGTGGCGCTGTTCGGCCGTATGGTTTGGTGTTCTTTTGCCGAAAACTAGTCCGCCAGCCATTGTGGCGCTCCGTGTGTTTCCTGAAAACTAGCTTGTATGCCAAGATTATATTCTCGCGAATTTATTCTTCGTAAGGCCAAAAGTTCGTTAGCTAAAGCGTTCGTAAGCAGCTGTATCACTGTATTTTAGACAGCCGCCCTCATTTCTAGCACATAACTCCAGCCCTGTAAAATATAGGAATTAACTATTAGTTTCTGATGAAAGAAGAGAGTCTCGGGTTTCTAAAAGTCAATATTCCGTGCGTCCTGGAATTTGAGTGGAAATGACAAAAAACCCTGGCACTGGAGTGGACACATTTTTGCACATCGTCTGCCAGTTAATTAGATATTGCACCCCCTAAATGCTTTTTGGCTTTCCCCTTTAGAATATCCTGAAACTGACTGAAGTGGATTCAGATGATGTGTCATACCTTCACAAGGCAAAGGATGCCATACATGAGGTACTGTTTCTTTAATTCCATTCAATTAAAGGAAAATAAATTCACAGCTCATTTCATCCTTTTTTTTTTTGAGCCAGATCGTGATGGAGTGCAACGAGGGGGTTAAAAAAATGAAAATCATCGAGGAACTTGTCTCCCTTGAGATGCTGCTGGATTTTGGCAAACTGAAGGTTCGCCTTCATTTTTCTTTGTAAGACTGAGGAAACGGAAAAATCCATTTTTGTCCCGACGCATATGGATGCTACCTTTTTTTTATACATATTACCACAATACACTTTATTTAAATTGCACCTTCGGTATATGGTATTTTTATCCCTCAGCTTCTCTTAATGGTTCTTTTTTTTAAACAAACATTTTAATCTTAAAATATAATTCAAAATATGTACTTGAGTTGTTGGTTTGCTGTTTAACAGTTTTCTTCCATTAAAGCAGGGGTCGGGAACCTTTTTGACTAAGAGGGAGCCATAAAAGTAAAATATTTAGAAATGCCACATAAATGGGCGCACGCACGTGATTTCAACAAAATATCAGAATATATTATTTAAAATAACTTTGTGCTAATACTTGCCATTAATATGAATAGTTTTTCGTTCCGCGTGATTGGTAAAAAAAAAAAATCCAGCCAAACGATCGGAATGAAAGTCAATTTACCGGGTCCATAGGCGAAGCTACTGCTAGCTAGCCTGCACACTGCTCATTCGGTTGCACGCTTGCTTTCTGCAGTCTCTCACAGAGGTATAGTGATGCTAACGTTAGCATGGGGCTTGTCAAAGGGCCACTGATATTCAACTGTTTCATTCATGGTATTGTTTCATTGCAAATTAGAATCACTGCAGAACTTTTTCTCTCCACAAAGGCGAATTCAACCTGAAGTGTACATACTCGTGATTTTATTTTTTACTCGTCAGGCTTATTTAAAAAGGGGGCGTTTACCTGCTTCGACATCAACAGCCATAGGTCAGTATCATCCAATCGAAATTGCGCTTTCCGCCAACTGCCGCCCAAACAGGAAATGAACAGTGCAAAAGCGAGAATATGGATTTAGTTTTATCGGCGAGCCAGATGTAATCATCAAAAGAGCCATATATGGCTCGGGAGCCATAGGTTCCCGACACCTGCATTAAAGAATGGCATTTTTTTTGTACATGAAAGCCCAATTGACAGAGTGGCCTTAATAAACTCAATATAGGCTTTTTTTATTAATAAGCTGGCATCTTTTATGCCTGCATTTATAATAATACATTTAATTTCTAAGTGCCTTTCAAAACTCTCAAGGACACTTTACAGTCACGGGATAATAACTTTTTTTTGTGCAGGTGAGCAGCGGCAGCCATTCGCGCCAGCGTTCACTCTACCTGGACGTAACACAGCAGCAAAGTTAGAAGTAGAAGGAAAGAAAGAAGTAGAAAAACGAAATACAGGAGCTGCTGGAAACTCTTGTGGGGCCATCTTGAAGTCAAAAAACAAAACTAAATAACAAATAACATGACAACAAAGACACGGTCATTCATTCTTCAGCACTTGCTGTACCCGCTTTGTGACATGAAGCAGTTCTAGATGAGAGAGGTTGATTTGGATTAACGAAAGCAGCCAGCAGGTAACAGCGTGAGATACATACAATATTTAGTATTTTCTCACCCAATATCGGTTGCGTTGTACTGAACAAGGAACTCCCCAAATTAAAAAGACAAATGTGCAGCCCAGTGTCAAAGCTTAGCATACTAGAAATCACAGTTCCCCCATTAAAAATTGAGATCTAAACAATTGCTTTGGATACACCTGAAGAAATATAATTTCTACCTTTTCAGGCAATTCCTCTCGTCATAAGCGGACGTTTTTTGGTGCACCAGGGTCCCTTGAGCCTTCTGACTGTGGAGACCGGCTCTAACCCCAGAATGCCCCTCACCGATATCTACCTTCACCTATTCAACGATTTGTTGATCCTCTCCTCGAAAAAGTACTTGACTTTGAATTACCTTAAAGGACAACTGACGTCACTTTTTTGTTTTTTAACTCACATCAGAAAAACGTTTTATAGCATCTAAGATACCCAAAACATGCAGTATGATATTTTTAGTCAAATGCAAAACGCCAATAAAAATGACTTGGTGTCCAAAATCTACAAAAAATTGAGCTGCGCATTGGGCATTTTCAGAAAGTCACGCCAAGACGTCTAGCATTGCTAGTGAATCAAAACAATGGCTTCAGATTCGGAGAATATGCTTTCTTGTTACACATCCAGTTATGAATATGATTCAAATAGTTCTGAAGATTAAAGCATACATGTTTGCAATCGATTAAAGAATTTATTTGTGCCATTTTGAGGCAACATTGGGGGGAAATCTCTCACCCAAAAATAGAGGCACAAAATGGCGACTTCCTGTGGCCACCTCCGTTTCCACAGGCTGATAAATTTCTCATATGGCGTTTGGACGCCCTCTTCTGGTGGCTTTTAGGTGCAACACGGTTCTCAGACCAAACAAGTACAGCAAAATACATTGACGTGATGGAAGGACCGCTAGAATGCATCTTTTTTTACGGTCAGGGGCGGTCTTTTAGTGACGTGACGTACGGACTCGTCACCAACTCAAAAACAAGACTTCCTGAATATTCAGCGCGAGTCTTAAAACGTAAAATGTAGCTACATGCGGTAGAATCTTTGTAAAATACGCTCAGTAGAAGCCATTTGACAAATTATGGACACAACTTGTCCGGAGACGTCGGTTGTCCTTTAAAATGTACTTGATAACTTTCCACTATGATCAAAGACTAAATGACAGTTTTCACATCAGGGAGCAGCGCTTCGTGGTGGAGGACCATGCAAAATTCCCCACGTATGTTCGTGTGGCATCTCTGAAAAAGGAAGCCCTTGGAGCTCATGGCCTACCGCCGGAGTCCTTCCTGTTGCATCTCTCCCGAAGTCGCACCGGAAACGCAACCGCCATGATACTAGTTGCGCACAGCAGGTACAAAAGGGGGGTTGTAGGGTGCTTTTAGTGGGTACTGTAATCCCCTGGGTAGGGACTGAGCCCATTTAAAAAAAAAATGCTTAAAATTGGATATTAATACAGGTGACTTCCGACCAAACGGTCTTAAGTCGAAATCCATTCAAAATGTTGAAGATTGACTCTCAACCCACCCATCCTCCTGTGGTGCCATCACACGGTCGATTGCTGTGCGAGAGTGAAATGCTGGCTGGCTGGCCAAAATTGTTGTATGCGTTGCTGGCCTGCTAGCGCGTTGCAGTGCCAGGCATAGAATTAAATTTTTAAAAATAGGGTCTGGAGGTCGTAAGTCGAGCTGGTCGTAAGTCGAGTGTTACGTTTACTTTTAACGAAAACCAGTGCCAGGGTTTTTGTCATTTTCACTCAAATTGCAGGACCTAAAGAATATTGAGTTAGGACGACATAAACATTCAATGCAGCATATGAAACCTTATTCTGTCATCAGATAATTCCTAAATTATATGGGTATGGAGTTGTATGAGTGCGGCTGTCCAAAATACAATGCAATATTGGTCTATATAGCGCTTTAACAACAGCTGTAGCTGTAACAAAGCACTAACGTGAATAAAAAGGAAATATTGCCCCCCTCGTGGAAGGGAACAAACATTGCCAGACGTCCGACCAGCGCCTTATCGGCACCCATCGCAAGAAAAAGCAAAACCTAAACAAAGTAATGTATGGCTCGTTGACCACCATATTTCATGGTTAAACTTTACATAAGAGTTATGTGTAAAAACACTATTTGTGACAAAAGGCAGAATAGTCACTCAACAATAGAATTTGAAACGTAAGTGCAAAATCATACTGGGTCATCTGCGATTACTGTACTTGCCTTGTTCGGAGCTGTTCATATGAAACTGTTTGCTTTTGGCTACAGGTCAGACAAGGAGCAGTGGCTGACGGTGCTCAAGAGCAGTGACTGATGTATTATTATTTTTAATATTCACATCCTTTGTGCACTTTGGTGGCGGCAAACTAACACACTAAATTACAATTGAAATTCACCTGAAAAAGGCAATCCCCCGTGCCTTTATATCTAAGCACATCTATAGCTAATCAATGTGTTGGGGTCTTTTTGTGGTCACATTGGCACATATTTTTGGTGGTTTTAAATGATTTTAATGTTTATTCAGATTGACTGCTAATAAAAAATGGTATCTCATATTGTGTGAAGAATTTCAGTTTAATGGTGAAAGTGGTGTATGCGAGGTTATCAATTATGTAAATTAGTCCACCGTTGTATTGCACATTTTCAGAAAGGCCCAGATAAAATATTTAGTAGTTGGTTTTGCTCTCTATAGGTAGCGTGGAACTTTTGTGACTGTTTCTTCTTAAAGGACAACCGACGCCTCCGGACAAGTTGTGTCCATAATTTGTAAAATAACTTCAAATGACTTCTACTGAGCATGTTTACAAAGATTCCACCACATATACAGTATCTATATTTTACGTTTTAAGACTCTCGCTGAATACTCAGGAAGTCTTGTTTTCGAGTTGATGACGATGCCTGACGTGACGTCACATTTGGAACGCCCCTGACCGAGAAAGTGACACACAATGCATTTTGCGCTACTGTTTGGTCTGAAAACTTCGTGTTGATGGCAAATTAGAAGGAAAACACATCAATAACGCGATGGTGAATCGTGTTGCACCAAGACAACTATTTGATATTCGCTGACAAATTCCCAACAAATCGGCCCATTTCCAACAGAGCTTGGGTGCCATCTTCTGCATTTTCTGGGATGCTACACATCGATCCGTCCTGACTCCTCAAAGTGACCCAGAAGAAGTTCTTTAATCGATTGCAAACATTTATGCTTTCCTCTTCAGAACTATTTGAATCATATTCATAACTGGATGAGTAACAAGAAAGCATCTTCTCCGAATCTGAAGCCATTGTTTTGATTCTCGATCGAGCAAGGCAAGATGTCTTGGTGTGATGTCACGAACAAGGGGGCGGGACCTTCTGAAACTGAAACTTTCTCAGAACATTTTGAAGTTGTTTTGGGAGACTTTAAGTCATTTTCATTGGTGTTTTGCATTTGACTAAAAATATCAGCCTGTGTGTTTTGGGTATTTTAGATGCTACAAAATGTTTTTCTGATGTCAGTTTGTTAAACAAAAAAATGGTGTTAGTTGTCCTTTAAGGTTTTATTCACTTGATAAAAGTGAAGAGAGTCATAAAAGTAGAATTAAGGTGTCTATAAAAAACATCACAAAATGAACATCAACAATTCTTTGAGATTACCATATTTTCCGGTGTATTAGACCCACTTGAGTATCAGGCGCACCCCCAATGAATGGTGTATTTTCAAACCCTTTCCATAAGGCGCACAGTCAATGAATGACAAGTTTTTCAAAATAATATAGACATATATAAAATGTTTCCAAATATAAGGCACGCCACATTATAAGGTGCTACGGTAGAGACTTAGATTACACACTACTTCCTAAAAGTGTAAATGGAGTCGCTGGCTGCTGACAGTAGTTGCGAGACCTGTTGTGGCTCAATATTAGTACTTCACATATAAGGTGCACCTGCGTATAAGGTCACAGGGTAATCTTGTGGGTGTATTAAAGGCTTTCTGATTCAGATTTGATGAAAATTAAGGTTTTTGGGTGTGCCTTATACACCGGAAAAAAAATGGTAATTCGTTTTGTGACGACAGATACTTGAGCACACCATAATATTCGTTATGGATAAGGATAAGACACACTCGTTTACTAACGGTGATTGTTTGGTGGCAATCGGCTCGTA
Source organism: Hippocampus bargibanti (assembly GCF_051943395.1). NCBI lineage: Eukaryota > Metazoa > Chordata > Actinopteri > Syngnathiformes > Syngnathidae > Hippocampus > Hippocampus bargibanti. The sequence goes on from NC_142745.1 coordinate 12,757,797, forward strand.
AGAAGAAAGTAACAGTTCTCCTTTTCCAAAGTATGCCTTGTCTTAGACTTGCTGTCCAGCTATGATGCAATCCTGATGCCACAAACTTTCTGCCAAACTATTGAAGAGGGGCGCGGTAACATCCAGACTGTCATCGTCTTCACCGCAGCCCATGCGGAACACTGGTAAACACCATGTCTCCTGGAAGACACCCACATCCTTCTCTGAGACATCGCAATGCATGAACAGGTCAAATCGGAGCAAAACGTTAAGGAAAATGTTATGTTTTTTTTTAAAAAACAATATGTAAGAGTGCACACCGATGTGTGATGGATGGAATGTGGCTGTGTTGAGCGTCACAACTATGAATGAAGGATACTTTGTCCCGACCACCATAGTCACGACTGGGCTCCCGGATGACTCCTTCCATTTTGCAATTTGATTGGCGAGATCATCAAAAGAGGTCCTGTCGGTGAAGGAGAAGAGGAAGAGAACGGCATCCACCTTCTCCTTACAAGACTGGAAGGAAAAGAATAATACATGTAATTTCGAAGCGCCTTTCAAAACTCTCAAGGACACTTTACAGTCATGGGATTTTCTTTGTGCGGGTGAGATAGTTTGACCTATTTTTTTTCATTTTCTTTACGATGTAATAGTTATTGATGTACATTGTAAAGGACAACCGACGCAGCCGAACAAGTTGTGTCCATAATTTGTAAAATCACTTCAAATGACTTCTACTGAGCGTATTTTACAAAGATTCCATGGCAGATAGCTATATTTTACATTTTAAGGACTCTGTTTTCAAATTGCCTGACGTGACTTCACGTCTGGAACGCCCCTGACCGAGAAAACAACGCACAATGCATTTTGGGTACTTTGTTTGGTCTGAAAACTTCGTGTTGATGGCGAAATTAGAACGAAAACACATAACACAATGGTGAATCGTTGTGTTGCACCAAGACTACTATTTGATACTAGTTGACACAAATTCCCAGCAGACAAATCAGCCCATTTCCAACAGAGCTTGGGCGCCATCTTGTGCATTTTCTGGGACGCTACACATCCGTCCTGACTCCTCAAAGTGACCCAGAAGAAGTTCTTTAATCGATTGCAAACATTTATGCTTTCCTCTTCAGAACTGTTTGAATCATATTCATAACTGAATGAGTAACAAGAAAGCATCTTCTCCGAATCTGAAGCTATTGTTTTGATTCTCGAGCAAGGCAAGATGTCTTGGAGTGACGTCACGAACAAGGGGGCGGCACATTTTGAAACAAACTTTTTGAGGTAGTTTTGGGACACTTTAAAGGACAACCGACGTCTCCGGACAAGTTGTGTCCATAATTTGTAAAATGGCTTCAAATTACTTCTACTGGGCGTATTTTAATAAGATTCCACCGCATATAGCTATATTTTACGTTTTAAGACTCGCGCTGAACATTCAGGAAGTCTTGTTTTTGAGTTGGTGACGAGTCCGTACGTGACGTCAGAAAGGGACCGCCTCCTCACCGTAAAAAAGACGCATTGTAGCGTCTTTCCATCACGTCAATGTATTTTGCTGTACTGTTTTTTTAAACCATGTCTTACACCCAAAAGCCGCCAGCAGAGGGAGGCAAACTCCATGGAAAGATAGTATCAGCCTGTGGAAACGAGCTAATTCATTCCTCACCGGAGCTGGTTGCCATTTTTCTGCCTCTTCTTGGGTGAGACATTACCACCCGCCCGTTTGCCTCAAAATGGCCCAAATAAATTCTTTAATCGATTGCAAACATGTATGCTTTGCTCATCAGGACTATTTGAATAATATTCATAACTGGATGTGTAACAAGAAAGCATATTCTCCGAATCTGAAGCCATTGTTTTGATTCACAAGCAATGCAAGACGTCTTGGGGTGACGTCACGAAAGGGGGGGCGGGACTTTCTGAAAATGCCCAATTCGCAGCTCAATTTTTTTTGCAGATTTTGGACACTTTAAGTCATTTTATTGGTGTTTTGCATTTGACTAAAAATATCATACTGCATGTTTTGGGTATTTTAGATGCTATAAAACGTTTTTCTGGTGTCAGTTAAAAAACAAAAAAGTGACGTCGGCTGTCCTTTAAGTCATTTTTATTTGAGTTTTTCATTTGACTAAAAATATCAGCCTTCGTGTTTTGGGTATTTTAGATGCTACAAAACGTTTTTCTGAAAAATTGTGACAAAACAAAAAATTGTGTCGCTTGTCCTTTAAGTACATAATGCATACCGGGAGCAGATGGTCAAATCGTCGCAATGCATTTTCGCCACAGTCCCACAGTTGGAAACGAAAGAAGAGCACTCGGCCACTTTCTTTCAGCTTGACTGGCCAATAAACTACTGTTGTCTCAATTCCTTTGATGCAAAACAAAACAAACATGACCGTTTTTCAACTCATTCACTGCAAACATTTTGCAACCAAGTATTAAAAAAAAAGATCATATTTATAAGTGTGAGCTTGTCCCATTTCCTTTGGTCACTTAAAATGTACATTGTACATAAAATAGGTTGCAATTCCAACACTGTTGACCGGATTTTGATGTAAAAAAAACCAAGATAGAAATCTGCACTTCAAGCACATCTTGATTGTTGAAATGTGAAATCCAGTGCTTTGTTATACTAAAATGGATTGGCAAAATTGCGTAAATGTCAAAATATTTTTGGACATGACTTCACTTTAAAGGTACAGAGGGGTCTACCTGTAGTTTCGTAGTGCGTGGTGGGTACTTTGAAGCCTGCCAGGCGTGCTGCAAGGGTACTTTTACCAACCCCACTCTTGCCAGAGAGGAAGATCTTGTAGTGCACCGTGTCCACGGGGACATGTGGAGGCATCACCGGAGACTCCAATAGTCCTGTACACACAAATGTCGATACACAACTCAAATAATTCGCCGGACAAATTTGACCATGGTTTTATTTAAGTGTTTTTTTTTAATGTTTTTACCGAAAATCTTGCGCTTCTTCTTGTGTCGCAACTTGGCGAAGTATTCTTTGCTGTCTTTGCATCGGTGCCAATCAGCTACGATGACAGAGCCAGGTTTGGGAGCTTGAGTCATTTTGTTTCACGCTAGTTGCTAGTGACTGAGATCTTATGACGTCATAAAACAGCGCCAGTGTTGAGTTCATTCATCAAGTGTTCGTTTTTGTCTTTCACAGAGTGCGTTTAGAAGGCACTTCATCTCGTTACATTCCTATCTCCCCGACCTGTTCGTGGTGTCATTCTGGAGCTTGCTCAAAGCATGACTTGCCGAATCCCATGAAGAAAACGGATCGACTCCTAGATTCGTCACTACTGCCTCAGAAAAGCCAGCGCCAATAAAAGTAAATACTGTACTACTAAAAAAATGATCGACGTATTGTAAAAATGAGATTCGCGTGTTGTATCAACAATTACTACTAATGTACTATCAACTGTTGTTTCCATTTACGTCATCGTAAAAATTATCCCTTTGGACACCAGACTGTCCTCGTTCCATAACGCCGCTAGATGTCGGTAAGTCCCTTTTCAATATAAAATGCTTACACAGCTCACGTCTGGTAGAGTTCAAGGGAATACAAATTGTACTAGAAAAGTGGATCATCCACCGATCCCCTGTTTTCCGATATGTTTTATACTCACTGGGGGCTCGGGGGTGCTGGAGACCATGTCACGAGTCGGAGGACACCTGAAACGGTTGCAGGCCAATCGCAGGGCACACATAAACAAACGATTCGATATCACTCTCACACCTACAGACAAATTGGAGTGTTCAATCAGCATTCCATGTATGTTTTTTTTTTTTTAATGTGGGAGGAAACCGGAGCACCCGGAGAAAACTCACGCTGACCTGGGCAGAACCTGTCAACTCCACATCGGAAGGCCATAGCTGGAATTGAACCTGGCACACAGAGAGCTACACAGAAAATGTATGATAATGACGATGATTATTCTGATTATTATTACTATTGTTATTATTGTTGTTTGTTATATTTATATTTTGCGTGTTGTTATATTTATATTATGTGTGTAAAGAAGCCATATTGTAAGCTCCCATTTTCCAGCAACTTTTATACGTGTTCTGCTTTTAAGATATTCTTTCACTTTGAACTGCCTATATCCTACCAGAACCAACGTACAAAAAAAATGCATTGGCAGTATTGCTTTTACATCTCATAAAATATGATGACCGTGACACATATTTTCTCTTTGTTTGGCTCGGAGAAAAAAAAGCAGGTGTTTCAGGCATAGCATCACTCGGTATTAAATTATACACTGTATAGGGTATCTGAGCAAGCCTTTGCATGTCTGACCTATAAACTTGTGAACTTTATAATGGCTTCCTAAGGCAGTAATACCAAAAATTCCGAGCTCGATACTGAGATGTATAATTCCCTAAAGAATGCACTTTGTATGGCGGTGGTGTAGCATTTCCATCAAACAAGTCTACCATGACTCAGAATGTATCCGAGGCGATTATGATACAGTTCTTTAAGACCCTAAAAGACCTAAAATTTTGGGGCCATTTAACAGTTAGTACAATGTAGAGGAAAATATATATGAAATATATTTCCTCTCTTCACTTCTTTTTATTTATCTAGCTATCCTGCTATTTAGCTAGCTCACTAGCTATCGAGATAGCTATCAGCAATATAGCTGGTTAGCTAGCTACGTAGCTAGCTATATTAGGTATATGTCTATCTATCTAGCTATCTATCTAGCCGGCTATCCATTAGCTATTATTAGCTAATTGGCTAGCTTTCTATCTATTTGAGTTACTTCCGGGTTGAGTGAACGCTGGCGCGTGTGGCTGCCGCTGCTCACCCACAGAAAAAAAATATCCAGTGACTATAAAGTGATCTTGAGAGTTTTGAAAGGCGCTTATGAATGAAATTTATTATTATTATTATTATTATTATTATTATTATTATTATTATTGTTATAAACAAAGCCAATAATATCATAAAGTGACAGAATTATTACCATATTTTCCGGTGTATAAGGCGCACCCCCAGAAGTTAAATATTCAAACCCCATCATGTTACAGTGGCTTAACTAGCTAGCTATCTAGGTAGCTATCTATTAGCTATATGGCTATCTAGCTACCTAGCTATCAGCTAGTTGACTAGCTTTCTATCTATTTTAGGTGTACCTTATAGACCATATTGCCACAGACAATAACTGAGAAGTTAAATATTGAAACCCAATCGTATTATAGTGGCTTAACTGGTTCGCTGGCTATCTAGGAAGCTATCTATTAGCTATATGGCTATCTAGGTGTCTAGCTAACTAGTTATTAGCTATCAGCTAGTTGGCTAGCTTTCCATCTATTTGAGTTGGGCTTTTAGGTGCGCCCTATACCCCAGAAAATACGGTGTTATTCCATATTGTCTCAGAGAATAACTGAGAGGTTAAATATTCAAACCCCATCATATTACAGTGGCTTAACTTTTTGTTGTTGTGATAAATATGATATTTAGCACAGTTCAGTCAAGAGACTCGACATCCAGGCTGCCCACGAATGGCATGTGCATACCACTGCTAATTCAGAGCGACCCAACAGCTTTCCTACCACACCCTTTTTCAGAAATAGACATACAAATATGTACTTGTTTCATTCTACACATCCGCAGAAACAGTTAACCGCCCCAAAGAACTGTTGGAAGAACTTTCACCTATATCCACATTCAATACTTAATCCATCTGGGGAATCTCCTAAATTTCCTTGTTTTCGAGAATGGAAAGGTCAAGCGAGGTGATGGAGAGAAAAATATGTGGGCGGCAGATTTTTCAGCGAGGATTTAACACAATTTAAGCGGGGATTGCGCCACTTCAAAGCACCTAATCTTATTAAATGTGTGACCCATGATCCCTCAGGTGACAGGGTATAAATAACCAACATGAATTTAAAATGGATATTACACATTAATAATAAACACTATTCAATGAGGAGCGTCAACGCAGAGCGCAGATGCGTATGTGGAACTGTCGCGGCTTGGAATTGAAGCAGATTTACGTGGGACCAGGAGATATGAGACGATCTCTTTTCATGAATGGATGCTACAGCTTCCTGTTTGCTTTTAACATTTAGCTTGTAGCTGATGTGCATATTACACCATGGCATCCCCGATCCACTGGTGAAAAGGAAGCTTTGATTCTCTCCTCTTTCATGTAGAACTGCTTCATACAACAAAGAGGGTGCAGAAAGTGCTTGGATTGAACAATAATAAATAAATAAATAAATAATACATTTAATTTCTAAGCAACTTTCAAAACTCTCAAGGTCACTTTACAGTCACAGGATCAGTTTTTCTGTGGGTCAGCAGCGGCAGCCACAGGTGCCAGCGTTCACTCAACCCGGAATAATTCAAAAAGATGGGAAGCTAGCTATCTAGCTAATAGGATGCTAGCTAGCTAGCTAATGTTTCCTGACTCAAATAGCTATCTATATTGCTAATAGCTAGCTCTCTAGGTAGCTGGATAGCTAATAGATAGCTTGCTAGCTAGATAGCTAATATGTTTCCTGACCTGTCCAGTTGCAAATGGCTGAAGAGTTGCTAGCGTGCCCAGATAAAAAGGCTAATGTCAATCACAAGAGCCATCTGAATGACTGTGTCTTTGTGTTGCAATATTCTGTTTTTTTTTTTTTTTTTTTTGACTTTCAAGATGGTGCCGCGGGAGTGGCTGCCTTTACAGCAGCTCATGTATTGTTTTTATACTTTTCTTTCCTATCCTCTTCTTTTCATCACTTTGCTGGTGTGAAATATACATTTCTCCAGTGTGAGACTAATAAAGGCTAATCTAATCTAATTCATCTTCAAAGTCATCGTTGAGCACCATTTTGTTTTGCCAAATATCAGAATAGACCTTAGAAAAATAAAATGAAATACAAGACTGGAGTTTTGGAACACAGAAACAGACTGCCTTTGCCAAAGCCAAGTAGAATGTCACAGCTACACGCAAGAGTATTCCGTCAGCGTGGTGACATTTCCTTTCGTGTCTCGGTTTACACTCACATGCAAAAAAACTGCAACAATTAGGCCAGGTTTAATTTCTGTAAACATGAGACAAAATTACTTTTAATCATTTATATTGAGCCAACTAGCTAATAGTTAATAGCTAGCAGGCTACATAGCAAGCTAGCTAGATAGCCATATCGCTAATAGATAGCTACCTAGATAGATAGCAAGCTCGATAGCCAATAGATAGCAAATAACTAGCTATATAGCTAGCTAGTTTCCTTAATGTTGTGCAAGATGAGTTTTCATATTTAGCACCATTGCCATTATAATATAACTAAAATGAAAACAATAAAGACCCATAAAGGTAACACTTGATTTTATTTACAATTCAAAAATCAATGGCCGGACGTTACATGCTCAACATTAAGATTCTTCCTGTTCTAACAACATCATCATAAATATAAAATAAAATAAATATTAAATAAACATTTCCAGCTGTATTAAGACATGTAAACAAATAAGATCATTTTAACTAAGACATAAGATGGAGCACAAACTACACCAAGTCCACTATGGTGTGATCCTTTACCCTGAGCAGAACAATCGTTGCAAATCGTTCCATTACAGAACATACAAAAATATACGTTTTGATCTTGAAAACCCTTAATCACAAAGAGCCTTATTCAGATAGTCCAACATGCTTAGGTTCAACATGGCTATACAGTTCCTAAGTATTGTTTTTCCAGTCTTATTTCTGTGAAGGTGGCCTCCAGGGTCCAGATCAGTCTTGCCACACTGCATTTTTGTATTTATTTTATTTTTTTTACAGCAAGGGGAATCTACCCCCTTGCACTTTCAGTCCTCGTCGTCCACAAGGTTGAATGTGGCCTGGTCGCTTCGATCTCACGTCGAAATCTGGAATTTCTTCAGTCACACTGCGAAAACACTGAGGGAGCTGCATTCGTCTTTCAGTCCCAGGATGCTGTAAGCTATTCTCTTCATGTGGCCTGGCAAGCGGACTCCAATGTTCCTGATGTCTCTGCGTGGAAAGGAAGGAGACCGTTTAAGTTTCTGAGACTCTTACAAACTGAACAGAGCATGGTTTCAAAACTAGGGAGTGCAGATGATGTCAAAGGGGGAAATCCGCTTCAATTCCAAACCGCGGCAGTTCTACATACGCATCAGCGCTCTGCACTGACGCTCCTAATTAAAAAGTGTTCATTGTTTGCTGGCTATCTAACTAGCTGGCTATCTAGCTGGCTATCAATTAGCTAGCTATACAGCTAGCTATCTATTTGCTATCTATATAGCTGGCTATCTATTAGCTAGCTATACAGCTAGCTATCTAACTAACTAGCTGGCTATCTAGTTGGCAATCTATATAGCTGGCTATCTATTAGCTAGCTAAGTAGCTAGCTAACTATTTGCTGTCTTTTAGCTATCTAACTAACTAGCTGGCTATCTATTAGCTAGCTATCTATTTGCGGTCTAACTAACTAGCTGGATTTCTATTAGCTAGCTATCTATCTTGCTAGCTATCTATTCTCTGGCTATTACCTAGCTAGCTAGCTAGCTTTCTATCTATTTGAGTTATTCAGGGTTGAGTGAACGCTGGGCGCCCACAGATAACTAGCTGGCTATCGAGTTGGCAATCTATCTAGCTAGCTATTAGCGAGTTTTCTATTTGCTGTCGATTAGCTATTTAACTAACTAGCTAGCTATTTATATAGCTGGCTTTCTATTAGCTAGCTAGCTATCTTGCTGGCTATCTATTCTCTGGCTATTATCTAGATAGGTAGCTTTCTATCTATTTGAGCTGGCGCGTGTGGCTGCCGCTGCTCACCCACTGAAAAAAAACTTATCCTGTGACTGTAAAGTGACCGTGAGAGTATTGAAAGACGCTTATAAATGAAATGTGTTATTATTATTATTTAAAAAAATCCAAGAAGATCCTTATATTCCCGGCATCCATGAAACTAAATTATACCACATTTACCGCAATTTCCATAAGAATTCAAGTCTTGCTTATTTTTGAGGATAAAGTAGTTTTTTTTTCAAAGAGAAAAGTTGAAAACTTCATAAAAAGCTATATTGTGCTAGTCATTTTTGAACGGGAAAACATTTGTTATTTTCACCTTTTGTTTCATTGGCTGTCGGTCCCTAAGCACTTTTTAAAATGACACACCATAACCAAGTTCAAATGCTATAGCTAGCAGAACCAATTAAAAAACACTTGTGGATTGTTTTGGTGAACAAATGCTTGTTTCCCGTTTGTACTTACTCGTGCTTCAAGGTGAGGACCTGCTCCATTGTGGAGACCCCCGCCCGGGCAAAGCTGTCGTTGTACTGGCTCATTTTGATGGATTCCAACCACTCGGGAACCGACCGGAACATGGTGCCGTCGCAACCGCTGGTGCTTGGCAGGCGGATGGACACCCTGGAAAAGGACACCTGGGTCACTCACCGTCCACTTGAATGCATTTTCACCATCTTATTTCACTCATTCGGCGACATCTATCAGTGGTGGGCCGGCAGGGCCTTCAAGGCCTTCTATGCTGGCCTAAAAATATCAGAATCACAGACTAACGTGAATTATATTTGATGTGATATTTTTGCTCATGCAGCTCGCTACTGATACAGTGTGCTAGCTCTGGCCAGTATGCTATTGTCACTAGCGGCTTGTAATCAGAGCAGTTTTCGTCAACTATGATTGGCTCGTGCCTCGCAAATCAAAGTTTGTGAAAATCTGACGTTGGCCAACGCCTTCAAGATGGCGCTAGTACCCCTTTTGGGTTGCCAACTCCAAATCTGATTGGTTCGAGCAACAGTTTGATCGACACAGTTGATGCGACACGGCCTGCAGAACAGATTGTGAAGGCATGCAAGACATTAGTGAGCTCTAAAAGGGGGGTGAGGGGTTTTGTGGCGACATCTATCAGTGGTGGGCCTGCAAGGGCTTCTATGCTGGCCTAAAAATATCAGAATCACAGACTAACGTGAATTATATTTTGTCCATTAATTTTTAATAAATAATTCCAAATTGTCTTTCAGCTTCCTTTCATTACTTTTCCACTGTTGTGTTTCTTCCAGATGTGTTTTCGAATGTAAGCATTTAACCAATCACACATTTCAGCCCTCATTTGTTACCAGGGTTAGAAATCGACCTGGATGCCTTCACAATCCGTTCTGCGGTTGATGAAACTGTTCTTTTAACTAATCAGATTTCGAGTTGGCAATCCAAAGCTGATGCTGGAAGGCGCTGGAAACTTCAGTTTTTGCAAACTCGGATTGGCTAGTCACTAGCCAATCATAGTATCACCATCTGCTACAGATAAGCGCATACTGGCCAGAGCTAGCACACTGTATATGTAGCGAGCTGCAAGGCAAATATATTATTGAGTTGATTTAATAGAGGTTTTGTCAACCCAAAATGGCCGAAGGAGGAGAAGAAATGGAGTTGGTTGGAGATTTACTGTTAGCGCCATTTTCAAGATGGACATCATTAAGAAAGGTCGGACAGCTCCGAAGCTAGCAAACAATAGCAAATATTGGAATTTTATGAGGTTATTATGAATCCACATGTTCATAGTAAAATTTCAAAGAGTTTAATTACAGTATTTAAGTTTCTTCAAGTCTCAAGTTATTTCCTGGCTAACGGACGTGTAGTAAATCACACCACACTCACAGCTGTCCATTGATTCAGACATTGCACTACTGAAGGCCCACCATAGACATCTATAATACACTGTGAACAATAAAAACACTGTACTGTAGAGCCCAACATTTGTAGCAGTTTAGTATCCCCCAAACAAATAGTGTGTTGATTTTTTTACTCTATTTTCATGGTCATACCGTGGATCAAAATCTGCGATGGTGCTCAAAGACTCCGGACTCTGGAGGAGCTTGTCCAGTATGTTGACAATGTCGATGAAGCGGGGTCTTTTGGATCGGTCGTGCAGCCAACACTGGAGCATGAGTTGGTAAATGGCCGAGGGGCAATCCATGGGAGCGGGCAGCCTGAAGGCCTCGTTGATGGCTTTCATGACCTGCCCCCAAAAAATGGCGCTCTTTACTAGTCACAAATTGGCCGTTTTAACACGAGCGCTGGAGCCTCCCCACTGATTAAATATAACAAGCAGTCACGCCGACGAAGGGGGTCGTTAGCCAACGTTACCTCATGGTTACTCATGTCCCAGTAGGGCCGCTCGCCAAACGCCATCACTTCCCACATGACGATGCCAAAGCTCCACACGTCGCTGGCTGACGTGAACTTCCTGTAGGCGATGGCTTCGGGGGCTGTCCAGCGGATGGGGATTTTACCTCCCTGCCATGACACAAAGCAACAATGAGTCATACGGAGAAGACAATTCAGATGCGGAAAGACCTCTTCAAGGAGAAGTCAAGTCTAACACATTCTGTCCAATAGCTTCGATGATGCATCCCCACGAGACTTGCGAACACCACGTGACAAAACCCAGAAAAGTGCTGAGTTTTGATGGTCATTAACCGAACGCTTTAGCACACCGACGTCATTCTCATTTGACAGAAAATGGCCAAATGAGGCAAAATGACTCACCAAAACAGATTTTTCTGTCTATCTCATTGACTGCCAGACGTTGTGCAAAAAAGTGTCCACTCCTGTGCCAGGGTCTTTGTCATTGTCACCAGAATTCCAGCACCACAGAATATTGAGTTTTAGGACTACATAAACATTCAATCTTTCATCGGAATAAAAGTGTTAATTCCTATATTATATGGGTCTGGAGTTACATGAGTTTGAAATGAGGGTGGCTGTCCAAACACAATGCAATACATACATAATGGTTTTTATAGTGCTTTAACAACAGATGAAGCTGTAACAAAGCGCTAACATGGACAAAAGGCAAATGCTACTCCCTCGTGGAAGGGAAAAAATATTGCCAGAGGTCTGACCAGCACTTTATCGGCACCCCACCTCAGCAAGAAAACCCAAAACCGGAACAAATTACAGAATGGCGCCTCATGTCATATTTACAATTCCCGAATACATTTGTGAATGGCAGTGAATGAGTTCATTCATATTCATACACTATATGAATATTGTTTTCATCCTGTGGTGTCGCATCAAATATATTTTTGTCAATAATTTTTTGGACTTGACTTTACCATTAAGACTAAAGAAAATGGATGGTTGAAATAGTTCTGAAAATTGCCCATGTCCACCTCATTCTATGTCAATGAGACAAAGTTAAGTTAGGATCTTTATTTATTTATGTATCCATGAATGTATCCATGTATCTATGTATGTGTCCATACATGTGCTATGCATGTATCTATCTATGAATGTATTTATGTATTTATTTATTTATTTATTTATTTATTTAAACCTTCCAGGGTGCTGCTACTGAGTGACTTTCTATTCTTTAAAAAAAAAACCACAACCAAGAGTTGACAAGACTTACTCTGGTTGTGTATGTCCCCTCGGCATCGTCCTCCAGGACACGTGACAGGCCAAAGTCGGACACTTTGCACTCCAAGTCGCTGTTGACAAGGACGTTCCTGGCCGCCAGGTCTCGATGCACGTAATTCATGTCCGAGAGGTACTTCATGCCGGCGGCAATTCCGCGCAGCATTCCCACAAGCTGGTAGGTAGGAATCTCACCGTCGCGGTCCTGTGTGGTAAACAAGTGCGTGGAAAAAATAATAATTTTTACACAATCAGAATCAGAAAGTCTTTAATAGTCCCACAATGGGGAAATTAGCACTCTACAGCAGCAAAATTGAAAAAAATCTCATAAAACATGGGACTCAATATCATTCCAGAGGATGCTCAGTTTACGACAAAATTATGATAATCGATGTAACCCTTCCCTGCCATGGACACCGAACTACAGCACTCAAGGCTTTTGGATGCGTGTTTTCGTATTTAAGCAATTAACCAATCACATTTCAGCCATCATTTGTTAGCAGGGTCAGAAATCTATCCGGGCGCCTTCACACTCAGTTCTGAATGACCTGTTGCATCAAATGTGTCGCTCAAACTTATGTTCCAACCAATCAGATTTCGAGTTGGTAACCCAAAAAGGGTACCAAGGCCTTCTTGAAGGCGCTGGTCAACGTCAGAGTTTTCAGACTATGATTGGCGAGTCACTATCCAATCAGTTTGCGAAAACTGCTCTGATCACAAGCCACTAGTGACAATAGCATACTGGCCAGAGCTAGCACACTGTATCGGTAGCGAGCTCCATAAGCAAAAATATTGTGCTGATTTAATAGTAGTTTTGTCAACCCACAATGGCTGAAGGAGGAGAAGAAATGGATTTGCTTGAAGATTTACTGTTAAAGCAATTTTCAAGACGGACTTTAAGACAAAATGGAAGTCATTAAGAAAAGTCTGTCAGTTATTTCCTGGCTAATATATGTGGACTACCCTCTAGTGGACTTGTAATAAATCACGCCACTTTTTCCAGTCTGCATTGATTCGGACATAGCACTACTGAAGCCTTGCGATGAAATCCACGACCCGCCACTGCTTTTCAGTGACCTATCGCGGTAGTAAATGTCATCATTGTGATGAATTTTGACACTCGTAGGGCATGGATATAAAGCAGTCAAATGAAATGTAGTATGTTTGGCGGTAACTGAGCAATTAATTATTATTATTTTTTTAACACCACTGCAAACTAATTCATTGTGCGGCAGTTTTTGTTATGTTGAGATGTTGAGGCCGTCAACAATAGTCTGGTCAAACGCATTTGAGATCTCATCGGTACCTTAAGATAAATGTCGAGAGCTCCGTTTTCCATGTACTCCGTTACTATCATGGCGTGCTTGACTGGAAGAGGAAAAAAAAGAGAGATTCATTACTTGGACTTTTTAAAATTAATATTTTTTTATTCTGTAGTTTTCGGCTCACATTTGGTGACAACCCCCTCCAAGCGGATGATGTTCGGATGTGAGAACTGGCCCATGATGCTAGCTTCGCTCAGGAAGTCTTGCCTCTGCTTCTCAGAGTAGCCCGGCTTGAGGGTTTTAATTGCTACGGCGACTTCACCTCGACCGGAGGACTTCATCACACCTCGGAAGACTTCACCGAACTCTCCTGGTTGACAGTTTAAAATGCACGGTCACGCTCGGAACAAAGAGCCATTGTGGAATCTGACGTCAGCCATTTTGACACTAACCCACGCCGATGACTTTTTGCTTGCTGATGGCATTCGGGTCGATTTCCGTGACAAACTTCTGGATGGCGATGTTGGGGTCCTCGTACATGTGCGGGTCCACGTAAGTCTTAAGAGGCTTTAGCTGATCTGTGGGGATAATAAATGATGCTGAGTTTTAAGATCGTGGAACTGTCTTTAAAATTCTAAACGGATGTTGGAATTGAGTGCCTACCTGATGAAAAGTAAGGATCTTCGGGGCCTCCTCGACGATGAGCTCTCAGTCTCCTGGGTGGGAGGTAAAAAAATACAAAATTGAGGCGGTGCATATAATATAGACTGGAATGTAAAAAACTGAAATTTGGTTGGAGAAGATCGCTTTAAACCAGGGGTGTCAAAGTCATTTTTTTGCCAAATGCCTCATTGTAGTTATGGTTTCCTCTCGGGGCCGTTATGAATTTGGAGAATCCATGAGAATGGTTCATCCCCTCCACATATTACATATCGAGCGCACAATAATGAATGAATAACTAGTTTTGAAATCTGAAGTCAAAAATAAGGACTGTTATTGTGGTTAAATTGGACAATTTGATAATTGGCTTCAGACTTCAGCAAGCATTGTAGCACTTGACATGCTTGATTTGCCCTGGCTGGCCGAATAAAATGATGTGGTGGGCCTTGACTTTGACACCTGTGATGTAAAAGATAAGCCAGCTAGCTGAATGGAAAGAGAGCTAAATAATTGAAATGCTAGCTAGCTTAATCACTAGCTAGCTCAATCGCTAACTAGCTAACTCAATCACCAATTCACTATAGTTTTATCACTTGTTTTTTTTATAAATTTATCTGTGATTACAAAATGCACTTATAAATAAAAGATATTATTTTTATTATTATTATTATTATTACTAACCAGCTAGCTCGATCGATACCTAGCTAGCTTGATCACTAGTTACCTCGATTGCAGCTAGCGCGATAGATGAACATAGAATTTCACAAGTTTGATTTGCTTTCGCGGACCGACTAAAATGATCTGGCAGGCCAGATTTGGCCCCCGGACCTACATTTTGACACACATGCTCTAAACCTTCCGACATGTATACAGTAATCTCAATTTTTCCCAGGGTTCACATTAAAAAAAAAGATTATCATAAAACTGAAACTCCACCAACGCCAAGATCCTGAACCCTTCCCAAAAAATGAGTCATTCCATGGTTGAAGCCTGAAATTACGCTCCCGCACTCTTTAAATGCATTCTAAACCAACCTTTTACGAAGCATTACGACAGCCACAACCACGAGCAGAACAACTGCCACTCCGGCAACTGCTCCCATCACCATGGTGGAGGGGCTCTGGATCTGAGATTCCGCTGTTAAGTAAATAAATAAGTTTGAGAGCAAGCAAACATTCAGAGAGATGGCTAATTCAGAGCAGGGGTCAACAACTGCGGTCCTCGTGGGATTACCTGCCTCATGTTTTAGATCTGAGGTGCCCAACCTTTTTTAACTTTGCTGCTGTGAAATGTAAATTTCTCCACTGCGAGACTAATAAAGGCAAATCAAATCCAATCCAATCCATGCCTGTATGCGTATGTATGTGTGTATGTATGTATGTATCCATTTATCTACCCATGTATTTATTTGTTTATTAATCCATTTATTAATCCATGCATTAATCCATGTATTAATCCATGTATTAAGCCATTTATTTACCCATTTATCCATTCATTTAGTCATTCATTCATTCATTCATTTATCCATTCATCCATTTACCATTTATTTAATATATTTAGGTGTGTGAAAGTGAAATTGATGCATTAGGTGCCAGTGTAATAATAATAATAATAATAACAATAATAATAATAATAATAAATCAATTATAAGCATTTTTCAAAATTCTCAAGGTCACTTCACAGTCACAGGACACGAAGACAAAATGATGTAACAATAATAACAATCCTTCCTTCACTCATATTTCCCTCCGACTCGACACACCTGATTCAAATGATGAGCTGACTGATGAGCTGCTCGTTTGAATCAGGTATGTTAGAGGGGGAAAATATCGAAAACAGGTGGGATCGCGCCCTCGAGCACTGGAGGTGGTGACCCCAGATTTAGAGTCTGTGTTTTTGGAACGCGCGAGGAAATCGGAGTAGCTGGAGGAAAACTACGCAAGCACAGAGGAGAATCCAAACTATGTTACCTAGAGGGGATGTATGGAACTCGTACTCCGTGCTGTAGCTTCCCGGGTTCCCTTCAGGACTGAGCGCCTGCACCCGGAACAGGTACGGCGTGTCTGGCGTCAGTTCATTAACGTACACCGAGTTCTTATCCAGGATCAGGACCGTGTAGGTGGTGACGTCACGCTCCCCGTCATCGACCTTCAAAGGAACAAAAAGGTCGAAAGGTGCAAGAGAATTAGGATTGTTTTCTCAGGGAAAGCTTGGAAGAGACTTGATGATGGAATGTGGTAAAAAGCACTCTGTCTTACTTTTCTGCGGTACATGAGCTCATAGCGATGACTGATGTGCGCCGGAGGTCGGCGAGACAGAGCCCAGGACAGGGTCAGGCTGGTGGGGCTGCGATCATCCAGATGGATCAACGCCACCTTTGGGGGATCTGGACGGATGGTCGGCGAGAGGCATAGAACAAAAACAACAGGAAGTGACGCATCTCGGAATGAGACTTTTTGGGATTCAGTGGGTGGCCTGAATTTCTCTTGTGGGGAGAGCGAACAAATATCTTCAAAACATTGTCTTTGGGTAAGAGGGTGACTGGCGAAAGCATTTCGACATTAAAATCGGCTATTGTTACAAGAATTATTTTTGGCAGCTAAACTCATTCACTGCCATTCCCAAATTTATTCGGGAGTGGCCGATAAAGCACTGGTCAGACCTCTGGCAAAGTTTTTCCCTCCCACGAGGGGGCAGCATTTGCCTTTTGTACAGCCGCCCCCATTTCAAGCTCAGATAACTCCAGATACATATAATTTAGGAATTAACTATTTTTTTCTAATGAAAGAAGGCAGTCTAAGATTTCTTACGCTGCATTGAATGTTTATGTAATCCTAAATAAAACTAAATATACTGTGGGTCAATTTGAGTGAAAATGACAAAAACCCTGGCACTGGAGTGAACACATTTTTCCACGTCTGGCAGTGAATGAGTTAATTACCTTATTGTTAACGGCCAAATCATTCATCAGGGGACATTTGTGCGAGGATATTATCACCAAGAAAGCACGGCAATTTTACTGAGATATCACCAATCGGCAACAACATCAACGACCATCTCAAAGGTAAATAAAACGACTGTTATACAGTATAGTTTATTTCTTTAATTACAATACAATAACATTTATTATACATAGAATAAGGTATATTTTGTGTAGTTTTAAGACTTATTTAGTTGACAATTATGTTTTATGGGAACCTGGGAACGGATTATTCTCATTTTTAATGGTTTCTTATGGGAAATAAATGTTTGGCAGACCAACTTTTCTCCTTACACACACTTTCTGGGAACCAATTACGTTTGTAAGATGCGGTATCACTGTATTTGCTCTTTATATCCATCACTGTGTCTGGTTTACTTCCAAGCTTAATTTAAAATAAACTCTTTCTGAGTATTACAGCGCCATTAATATTGCTGAATGCAACTGCACTTTAAAAAGGTCAAAATCTGCACACAAAAAATGTGCCGATTGTTCAACCTTAACAATAACGAGATGAAGATAAGCTTAAGAGAGGAAACAGGAAGGAATCAAGTTTAAAATAAGCGTTAGCTCACCAGTATAGTCCAAAGCGGTCGTGATGCTAGCGGTGGGTCTTGCGGCGCCATATTGGGACACCCCGCTGTGCGTTTCCACCGTAAACGTGTAGTTGAGATGCGAGTCCAGGTCGTAGACGATGACCTCGGTGCGCTGGAGGTCGACGGGGCCGGGTTCGAAACTGACTTTCTCGCTACAGGGAGAGCACGAGGCCCTATCGCACTGCTCGCACAGGACGCTGTAGGTGAGGTCGGGGCGGCCCCCCGTCACCAGGGGCGAATTCCAGGACAGATGCAACCGGCCGTCGGCAGACAGCGTGGTGGCGATCAGGTCACGCGGAGCGCTGGGTGGGGCTAGAAAGGGGAACTCCCAGTAGTTAACCCAAACATCTCCGGTATCTGCGTTACGGTATCGGTCAGCGGAAGGAAGTCTTACCGGAGCAAGGCGACGTGGGCGAGTCTGACGGCGAGCGGAAGAAACCGTCCTCGCATTCGCAGTGGGTGGCGCCGGCCGCGGAGGGCTTGGTGTTGTCGGGACATACTTGACACAGCTCGATGCTCACAGATCGTTTGAAGTATCCTGGCTTGCATTCTGTGTCAAAAAAACAACAAAAGGATTTTAGGTGAAGGGCGCACAAAAAGGTCTTGGATGCTGTCTCTTTTTCCAAAAGTGGCTTCCATGACGCCCTATCCTTTATCAACAGACAGGTGTACTTTCATATCAAAATTTGGGCTGATTTTGCACATTGATCCTGCCCAGTGCTTAACTCACTCATTGCCAGACAATGTGCAAAAATGTGTACACTCCAGCGCCAGGGTTTTTGTCATTGTCACTAAAATTGCAGGACCCACAGAATATTGAGTTTTAGGACGACATAAACATTCAATGAGGCATAAGAAACCTTAGACTCTCTTCTTTCATCAGAAAAAAAGTCATTCCTAAATTATATGGGTCTGGAGTTATATGAGCTTAAAATGGGGGCAGGTGTACAAAAGGCAAATGCTGCCCCCTCGTGGGAGGGAAAAATACGGCCAGAGGTCTAACCAGCGCTTTATCGGGACCCATTCACAAGAAAAACCAAAACCTGAACAAATTCGGGAATGGCGCTCTAGTGTATCTTCAATTCCCAAATAAATTTGGGAATGGCAGTGAATGAGTTAAGGTGCCAAAAAAAAAAAAATAATCTCAAGTAGGTCCACACACCATAAAATGATTAAGGAGGCACAGCGAGTCTTACCCCATCATGAACTCACATTATAAAAATCAATTTAGGTTGTAGTATTGTATTTTCCGGCGTACAAGGCGCACCCCCAATGAATGGTGTATTTTCAAACATTTTCCATATATAAGGCGCACCTAACTATAAGGGACACCCTCATTAAATGAAGTTATCAAATACTGTATAATATATATATATAACATTTTTCAAAATAAAAGGCACACCACATAAGGCACACCGGACTATAAGGAGCACCCCCAATGAATGGTATATATTCAAACTATTCCCATATATAAGACGCACCGGACTATAAGGCAGTTTTCAAATATAATATATAAATATACAAAGGTTTTCTAAATATACGGTGCACCGGAGTACAAGGCGCATCCCCAATGAATGGTGTATTTTTGAATTGTTTCCATATCTTCCATACCACATTATATTCCATACCATTATAAGGCACTACAGTAGACGCTAGGGTTACGCACAACTTCTTCTATAGGGGGAAATGGAGTCGGTGGCTGATTTAAGTGAGGGGGAAAACTAACAGAAGGAATGATGGAACAAAAGAAAAAAAACAATGAAAGCAGTGTGTGGTGTGTAATGTTGCGCCTAACAGGAAGCTTTTTGTTGAGAGTAACCTATAATCACAGAGCTTTTGTAAGGCCAGGAATGAATAGGGCATTTCCCTCCGCAATGTGCCCCCACTTGCCTTCTCCACCGGAAGGCCTGGTCTCAGGTCACGCCTTGACGAATTGGCTCGGATGACACCCCGAGCATTCAATCCATCGAGTTATACGATCTGCCTTCGAAAAACTCTGAACTCTCCATGAAGGCCCTCTGGTGGCATCCTCGGTTTACGATGCCTCTGGCATACAACTTTCGAGGTTCCACGCAATGGACTCGTTTGTTCAGCTGTGCAAGTGTATATTATGAATTGTCACAAGACACGTTCAGTTCTTGCAGTTACTAATGTCATTTTTTTTTTCATTTGATGATTACACCCTGAATTGGACCAGAGTTCGTACTGTCAACAAATAGTTCCTTTGGCCGGTCCAGCTGGACATTCTGCGTCTGGATGGAGCGTCATATGTGAAGAAAGGAGCGTCATATGTGTAACGGTCGTGGCTTGGAATTGATGCGGATTTACGTGGGACAGGAGATGTGAGACAAACTATCGTCAATGGATGCTAGTACAGGTTCGTGTTTGCTTTCAACATTTAGCTGGTAGCAGACGTGCACTTTTCACTGCGACGTCCCTGGTCCACTGGTGAAAAGGACACTATGATCCTCTCTTCTTTCATCTAGAACTGCTTCATATAACCGCAATGAAAAGAAAGGAGCGCCATATGCGGAACTGTCGTGACTTGGAATTGAAGCGCATTTACGTGTGACGTGCACATTTCACCGTGATCTCCCAAATCCACTGGTGAAAAGGACACTTTGATCCTCTCATTTCATCTAGAACTGCTTCATAGGACAAAAGAGAATGCAGAAAGTGCTGAAGATGGAATGACTGCATCTTTGTGTTGTCATATTTATTATTTTTGTTCTTTTAACTTCAACAAGATGGTGTCACCTTTCCAGCAGCTCCTGTATCTTCTTTTTCTAATTCTTCCTTTCCTTTGCTGCTGTGAAATGTAAATTTCTCCACTGCGAGACTAATGAATGTCATCATGACTGCAATTATGACTTAATACAGAGCCATTTGACTCAAGAGTACAACTTTGGGCGACGTCCTCGTGCAAAGAAACAGAACTACTCTAGACAACACCTATTCCCTGTAATCGAAGTGTTTTTGCCAAAGGAAATGGCACATGGGACGCCGTTGGCATGCCATGATGAACATCTTAGCCAAAGCGATAAGCGAGCGGCTTTTCCAGGGCACGGGAGGTTAATGAAAACGCCGACTGAACAAAAGTACCCGTCATAAGGACTGCGCGGACGGTCAAAGACTGATGTTTCCTCTCTTTCCTCTTCTCTTCCGTTCGTGGCAAATTATGACAGGCGGGGGTGAAGAGTTAAATGAGGGGGGATGGAGAGGAAAGAGGAAGAGGATACACAGTTGGAGCTGTTTTCCAGTGTTCATGGAAGAAAAAAAAACAATAGCTGCACACTTTGTATGTCGAGACCATCTCTTCGGTTGTTGCACTTGGCCGGAAGTTTTTTTGTCATGAAGTTTTTTGGTCCAGCATATATTGTACCGTATTTTCCGATATATAAGGCGCACGGGAGTATAAGGTGCACCCCCATCGAATGGTATATTTTCAAGGTTCTTCAATACATAAGGCGCACCTTCAATGAATGAAAACAGTTGTTCAAATATAATCTATAAATATGTAAAGGTTTTTCCCAAATATAAGGCACACCACATTATAAGGCGCTACAGTAGAGGCTAGGGTTACGCACTACTTCTTCTACAGGAAGAAATGGCTGGTAACAATAGTTGCGAGACCT
Organism: Hippocampus bargibanti; assembly: GCF_051943395.1. Taxonomy (NCBI): domain Eukaryota; kingdom Metazoa; phylum Chordata; class Actinopteri; order Syngnathiformes; family Syngnathidae; genus Hippocampus; species Hippocampus bargibanti. The sequence continues at coordinate 12,779,316 of NC_142745.1, forward strand.
GTTGTGGCTTAATACGACTTCACATATAAGGTGCGGCGGTGTATAAGGTGCAAGGTCATCTTTTGAAGAAGATGAAGGCTTTTGGATGCGCCTTATACACCTGAAATACGGTAGTTTGGTCACGCTGGAAGGGGGCAGCCCTTCAATTTGTGGTCCCTTCCCAAGGTTTCCTTTTCCCTCCTTGTACTTCTCAAAAGGCTTTTCTTGAGGTTTTCCATACCCTCTTGGTAGGTTTGGACCATGGGATGTCAAGGATTTTTGTGAACTCTGGTCTGGTGGAACCCTTTGAGACTCTTTTGTGATGGAAAGAAACTTTAACGGCCACAAAAAGATGTGGCAGATTGGGTTTTGTGACGGATGCTGGCCCCTGTCATTGTCAAAAAATAGTCACCTGAACAAGTCTGGATATCAGAATCAGCATATTTTGTTGTTGTAGTCGTTGCACGACAACAACCAAGAATGGGTGGTCATCCGTTAGCTATATGGCTGTCTTGCTAGCTATCTATTGGCTAATCTAATAGATATTTGAGTTACTTCCTGTTGGTTATATAGCTGTATAGACATCTAGCTAGCTATCTACTGGCTATTATCTTGCTAGCTATCTATCTAGCTTGCTATCTATTGGCTATTAGTTATCTGGCTAGCTTTCTATCTATTTGAGTTACTTCCTGTTAGCTACATAGAAGTATAGCTAGCTAGCTAGCTATTGGCTATCTATTAGCTAGCTAGTTTTCTCTATTTGATTTACTTCTGGGTTGAGTGAACGCTGGCACGTATGGCTGCCGCTGCTCACCCACAGATAAATTTATCATGTGACTGTAAAGCGACCTTGAGTTTTGAAAGGCGCTTATAAATTAAATGTATGATATTATTATTATTACTTGACATGACGGTATCGTTGCTGATCATTCCAAAGCATACCACGGTCAATCGGCACTGGACTGCTTTACAGAAATGCGGCTCAAGTATCACCATGGTGAAGGATAAGCGGCAGGTTGAGTTGAGGTTGAATAGAAGGCCTGAGAAGAAGAAGAAGAAGGGATGCGGACTGGAGCACCAAAACACAAGTTCTCTCTGGGGAGTCACTCAGCAGGATGGAAGGGGTCACGGGGGTCTCTTCGCATGAGAAAAGGAGGCCAGCCCATTTTAATCTAGAGCCTGAGTACTAGGACTTCTGTCAAGGCGCAAAGAAACTCTGGGCTCTATTCATCTATTGTCTGGCAAGACCGGACCGAGTGGTGCCATAAATAGGTTGCATGCATTAGTCATTGCCGCTTGTAAAATGGCGCCGTCTGCGCAACCCTGACAACGCACGCACAGACCAACTTGCGTTTGGACAATTGACTCACCGCCGAAGGAGTGAATTCAAATGGTGCCGTCAACTTGTTGCTGGAACTCGCGCCTCTAATTGCCCCACGCTCCCTTTAGCCGATGGCGCACACTTGAAAAGGACTCGCGTTGCGCACCGCTGCGCCGGTTAATTGAATCTGGGCTTTTGCTGCCATTGTTCTAATGAGTGGGAACACGGATTAAGTCGGCTGGTTGCGTGTGTTAACTACCGGATGAAAGGGCCCGAGGGAGGGAGGTAAAGCACGGCCTATGTAACAGCTGTCTTGTTGCTGCTCCGCTAATCCTCTCGACTAAATTGCACTCCACACCTAACGAAGCAGCCACGGAAACTAACCTCGCCTTCATGCGCCAACTGCGAGACAACCTGCTCATTTGTGTCAGTCGGCATTCCTTGTCAGCCAGCTTCCTTTTCCCGCAACAGATGCGCTTTTCATTGCGAGACACATGCGGGATCGTAAGTCTTGTGGAATATCACTTTCGCGGACACCTAAACCCTCCCGGAATGAAGTCGCCGCATTAGCGTGGAACATAACGCCTGCGGTCTTATTCGCATATTCAGATACAGAACAGCACAATTTGTAATATGGGAAATGCATTGGGAAGTTCCTTAATGGGTAACAACCCAACTCTGATACCTAAACAAAGCAAAATATGTTTATTACCTGATCAAAACTAATGTTTGGGCAGTGGTGGACCGTCTGGGTCTGCAAGGCCTTATCTGCTGGCCTAAAAATATCGGAATCACAGAGTGATGTGAATTATATTTTGTCCATGAATTATTATTAAACAATTTCAACTTGTCTTTCAGCTTCTGCCTTTCATTACTTTCCATCTGTTGCGCTGCTTCCAGAGGTGTGTTTTTGTATTTAAGCTTTTAACCAATCACTTTTCAGCCATCATTTGTTACCAGGGTCAGCTCTCCACCTGGGAGCCTTCACAATCAGTTTTGCGGGCCTTGCCGCATCAAATGTGTCGCTTTAACCAATCAGATTTCGAGTTGCCAACCCAAAACGGGGTATTAACGCCTTCTTGAAGGCACTGGTCAACATCATTTTCACAAACTATGATTGGATTGGATTGGATTTGCCTTTACTAGTCTCACAATGGAGAAATTTACATTTGAAAACTGCTCTGATCACAAGCCACGAGTGACAAGAGCATACTGGCCAGAGCTAGCACACTGTATCTTGGCAAGTTGCATAAGCAGGTATATTATATTGTGTTGATTTAATAGCAATTTTGTCAACCCACAATGGCTGAAGGAGGCGAATAAATGGATTTGGTTGGAGATTTATTGTTAGTCATTTTCAAGACGGGCGTTTCAAGATAAAAATGGACATCAGTAAGAAAGATTGGTCAGTTATTTCCTAGCTAATGGTACCATCTAGTGGACTTGCAGTAAACCCCATCATACTTTTTACAGTCTTCAGTGCTACAGTCTGATTCAGACATAGTAAGACTAAAGGCCTAGCGATGAAATCCACGGCCCACCACTGCGGTTGGGTGAGAAAAGCAAGAAACGGGCATGGCCTGGTCACTTGTCAATTCCAGAACAACCAACAATTCAGACTCCCATTTAGGCCAAGAGAAAATGTTCACTCTTCCATTCCATGAAGTTAACGTGTATGTTTTTAGAATGTGGAAGGAGGCCAGAACTGATTTAAAATTGCTCCTAATGTACAATACCAACCGAACTCCTTGCTATGAAATCATTCTGATCCCTCATAAATATTTCCTGTCTTCCTCTCACTAGCTATTCAAGCACAACGTCTGTTTCCGGAGCTCAGAGTCTGTCAGCAAGCAGTCAGAGGCGAGAAGCATTCCTCTGCGTCGGACTTCCTCCACCCTCATCCTGCCCACGAGATTGAGTGGAAACGCTTCAATTTTCTTTGAAGCGCCTACCCGTTGCCTCTATGAATGATCCGTTCACGTGGAAGACGCTGCCAGTCAAGGTGACTGGAAAACAGCAGGAGTCATAAACCTCAGTCTTGACTAAGAGAGGCGTGCCGGGGCCCCATCCCTGTAATCTGCGGTTATGGTTGCCCGGGTGATGGACTGAAACAAAATACTGGCGGTGGGGGGCGGGACAAGAATACGCTTCAGGTAGGCGCCCAAGACAAATTCACACGAGCCTTCCTTTTGAGTCAATCAGTGTAGCAGGTGACGGCAGGGTGAAAGAATTCCTTTCAGAAATCCCGCACCACCCGTACCCTTCCTCCCTCCTTCCTGTGCTCTCCACTGTCCTCCCACACTTCCTCCACACCACACCCCGGCATGCCAAAGAAAGACTTTTTTTTCACAGCACATACAGTAGGCTCACCGCAACTCTCTTTTTAGTCTCACACCTCTGTTTGTTTTTGTTTTTACAATGATTCCGCCCCTCTTTCCTCAGTGGATGACATAGCTTAGCATTTCTTCATACTTAGGACGTCTGGTTCAACATAAATTTCCAACCTTATAAATGAAAAAAAAAATGGAAGCTGAACATTCTCTTCAAGGCACTTTTGTAACTCGGGTACAGACACTCCCCAATTTATGACCATTGGAGTTACGAATAACGGTACAGTATGTAAAAAAATGTTCAGACAGAGATGGTGTAAATTACATTTTGTATTGCGCACCATTTTACGGCTGAGCTTGAACGTGTTCACGTTCAAGGTTTCAAGGGCTGGACGTTTAAGTGACGGACACCAAGTCTAACCAATCAGCGCACGGCTATGCTGAAGTGTTGCCAACGAGTTTAGGCCACGATCCACTGACCTGTTACGAATGGCTGTCTAGATAGAGTATGTGGGCGGGAACGAATTCCCTTCCTGGTTGACGATCCAGGAGTAGCGATACAAAACAAAAAGTAACGGCGGCACGTATTTACCGAATTACCAGCAGCTTCAGTCACGGCTTACTGAAGACCCAAGGATATATGTCGTACTACAGTAGGTGTGTACTTATTTGACGACTGTTAGAGCGTCTGTCTTTTATACTTCCCCGTTCAGTGTTTGACTTAACATACATTCCATTCAAAATATAGCACTGAAGCAACTTACGACCACAATTCACGTATCTCGTTCGTAAGGTGCGGAGCGTCTGTACTCAAAGCGCTTCACACCGTTACCACATTCATTTACGGATAATGCAGCATTAGGAGAAACTGAGGGTTCACCATCTTGCCCAAGGACACTTCGATAAGCTTGCGACAGATGGAGCTCGAACAATCTCCCGCCGGGTTGGGAAACAAGCGCTCTACAAGCGTTCCACATTCTCATCTTTGTACTCAAACAAAAGATGACATGAGGTTGTAATTAAAATGAACAATAAGTTTGTGCAAGTGCAAATGCTTATTTTTCAAACAATCATCAAGGGGCCATTAAAATGTTGGCTTCCTATTTTTTTTTCTCCACATAACGCAGGTGCAAAAAAATACACTTTTTGGAGGCGTTCTGCTTCTTTTCCCAGCTTCAAGCAGCTCTTTCATCCCCACAGAGGACTTGGAGCATTGTTGTTCTTTTCCCGTATAAGTACAACGTGCTAAAAGTAGAGCTCTTTTGTGGCGTGATGCAGCATACGTCTCCCTCAACCACATCAAGCCTTGGCTTCACTTTTTTTACCAGATCTGACGGCAAGATGGCCAAAGGAATGTGACAATCCGGAAATGAGAAAATATTATAATCCATAACTGCCTCCGATCTAAATTAAGAGCAAAAAACTTTAGGCACCCTCCCTTTTTTTATGCCCACTTTGCCCGAGCATGACTTCCTTGAAGGCATTTGGAGGCTTTGAGCGTAAGACCTCTCAAAACAAACCAGACGAGTAAATGAACATTTCCTGCCAATGTGGCGGCATCTGTAATGACTTTTCGATTGGACTTTGTACGTCACGAATACGTGGCACGCCACCGGCCTTCCTACCTTGGCACGAATCGCCGATGGCTTCGTAGCCGGCCAAACACTGGCACTGGACCACAGGAACCACCCACTCGCCATCCGCGGTGCAGTAGATGTGCGGGGTGGACTGACTCACGGCGTTTTCCACGCAGGCGCCCTCCACCTCCCGCAGACCATCGGCCACCGTCTCCGAGAAGGCCGCAAGGCTCTGCACGGTGGACGGGCACGTCATGTAGTACACGCGCACCGACAGGATTCCCACGCAGGCGCCCATGTCCTGGAAGGCCAGATAAAAGCCTTTCCGGGACAGCGGGCCCACCGTCTTGGTCTCGGTGTTGACCAGGAGTACTTGGTCTCGCGTGACTTCATCCGAAGCGATGGTGGCCACCTTGCGGAATTGGCCCTTGCGTAAGTTGGTGCCCACGTCGGCGTCCGTTTCGTAAATGAAGAAGTTAAAAGTCTCCTTGCACGAAACGGAGGCGCCGCCGAAGCTGTTGCAGTCGCGCACGGTGAAGCGGAGCTCCACCGAAACACGGGTGGCGCCCGGACGCCGCTGGATGAAGGTTGTGCGTAACCAGTTGTCCTGGTCCACGGCGTCTACGTTGCACACGCTGTAGGTGTAGAAGAGCGAGCCGTTCACCACTGTTTGGACTATTTCCCACTGAAAGAGTAAAAATAAATTAACGTTACTTTGAGACTGTGTTTCAGAGAGTTATTGAGGCATAATACTCAAAATGCAGAACATGGAAAACAAAAGAGCAAAAGTCAAAGTATTGATTTAAGACCTGAAGTAAAAAAAAAAACTTTGAACATTACTTAAGCACAAAAAGAAAACATTGATAATAATAATACATTTAATTTATAAGCACATTTCAATACTCTAGATAGCTAGCTAGATAGCTAGCCAGCTAGATCGATAGCCAGCTAGATAGCTAATAGATAGCTAGCAAGATAGCTAGCTATATAGATAGCTAATAGATAGCCAGCTAGATAGCTAGATAGCTAATAAAGAGCAAATAAGATAGCTAGTGGAAGCCAGTAAACAATTTTGAACACTGAATACAAAAAGAACAATTCCTTTGAAATGACTGCACCCAATTTGTCGGCTGGTGATCTTTTGCTGACAAAACAATTGTTCAGACACAACCAAAATGCCAAATTAGGCAATGATTGAAAAAAAAGACACCTTTAACCTGGTAAAGATGCATCTTTGTTCAGGATGACAAAAGGAGAGGAAAGCCAATGTACAATCAGACATTTAAAAAAGTCTAAAACACACACACCCATCTAATTGATGGGTTTTTGTGACATACACACAAAAAAAGAGATAATTTCTAAACATGTTCCCACCATGACTCAACTACAATGTTTTCAATGAAACCAATTTTCAAAAGCTCATCAGAAAAAAACATAATGTCGGAAAAAAACTTTTGAACCAATCCATCTTGGTCTTATTTTTTGACCTCGCAAACATCTGCCACAGGGATGTGTAGACTTCTTATAAATCCCCTCAGTACTGTTACTTCGCACCACTTTAGATGTGACCCTTCTTCTTTGGTGTACGAAGAAGCAAATAGAGCGCAGTTTTGAGCCAGAGCTTCTTTTCCACGCGTTAGCATGATTGGCCCAGACATGTGTCGACGTGTTGGTTTTCCAGTCACGCACGCACACACACACACACACACACACACACACACACACACACACACACACACACACACACACACACACACACACACACACACACACACACACACACACACACACACACACACACACACACACACGCACGCACACACACAGACGGGGCCTGAGCGAGAGAGAAAGAGAGAAGAGAGAAAGAGAAAGAGAAAGAGAAAAAGAGAGAGAGAGAGAAAGAGAGAAAGAGAAAGAGAAAGAGAAAGAGTAAGAGAAACAGATAAAGAGAGAAAGAGAGAATGAGAGAAAGAGAGAAAGAGGGGGTGACAGAGGGGGAGAGAGGGTGGGTGAGTGAGAGACATAAATATAGAGAGAGAGTGGGGTGAGAGAGTCGAAGAGGGGGAGAGAGAGACAGATAGAGAGACGTAGAGATAGTGAGAGAGATAACAAGAGAGACAGAGGGAGAGAGAGAGAGAGAGAGAGAGAGAGAGAGAGAGAGAGGCATAGAAAGAGAAAGAAAGAGAAAGACAGAGAAATAGAGAGAGATAGAGAGAGAGATAGACAGAGACGCAGAGAGACAAAGAGAGAGAGATAGACATGGAAAGAGACAGAGAGGGAGAGACAAAGATTGAGAGAGAGAGAGAGAGAGAGAGGGAGAGAGAGAGGAGGGTGGGAGATAGAGAGAGAAAGAGTGGGGATCGAGACGGGGAGAGAGAGAGAGAGGAAGAAAGAAAGAAAGAAAGAAAGAAAGAAAGAAAGAAAGAAAGAAAGAAAGAAAGAAAGAAAGAAAGAAAGACAGTGAGAGAGAGAGAGACAGAGACAGAGAGAGACATAGAGAGAGACCGAGAGACAAAGAGAGACAGAGAAACATAGACAGAGACCGAGAGACATAGAGAGAGACCGAGAGACATAGAGAGAGACATAAAGATTGAAAGAGAGAGACAAAGATTGAGAGATAGAGAGACAGAGAGAGAACAAGAGAGAGAGACAGAAAGAGAAAGAAATACAGAGAGAAAGAAAGACCCAGAGAAAGACATAAGAGAGAGAGAGACAGAGAGAGAGAGAGAGAGAGAGAGAGAGAGAGAGAGAGAGAGAGAGAGAGAGAGAGAGAGAGAGAGAGAGAGAGAGAGAGAGAGAGAGAGAGAGAGAGACACAAAGAGAGAGAGACTGTGACGCACACCGAAATCCAACAAACACTACTGCGGAATACCGACTAACATTTGTGGCCGTAAATTGCGCTTTATAGTCGCTGCCGCATTGCAATTAAAGACTTTGGAGAGAGACGGCGAAGCAGTGATACGTCGAGAGAGGCAGTCATTTTTCACGACTCGATTTTTCAATTCCCGAAAAAAAATGGTAAATGGCAGTGAATGAGTTAATAATAACGTTAATAATAACAATGTTATTTACAAGCACCTTTGAAAACACTCAAGGACACTTTAAAATCAAGAACAAACAACCAAACCACAGCGAGAACTATAAACAATCAAAGAAGACATTAATTTTAATGGAATATGTATGCACTTACACACACACAAATATTTTTCTCCAACGAGTTTTACAAGTTTAAGACACAACACAGAAATGATTTATTTGTAACGACAAATTGTTTATATTGAATGGGAACTAACTAAAATGGCATTTGACCAAGGGTGTGAATACTTTTTCCATTAACTGTTCATGACCCTAACATGAAACCATTTTATAACAACATAATGAGCGAAGGTGATAGGTACAAAGTACACAGAGATAAAAACAAACTTCCGACACGCAAGGCAAGGGAATCCCGGGACCAATAAAAAACACGTTTTCGGCCTTGCACTGTCACCATTGTGGGACAAATAAAGGTTTTCTGATTCTGATTCTGAAGTCTGCTGTAATATGTCTCGGTGGGACACGTTAGCTGGATTGGTTCAAGTGACACAATTACGGTGTTTAGCTCTTCAGTGGCACAATCGGAATGTGAGTCATGGCATATCGGATATCATTCCAAGCGGAATCAAACCGGATGTGAATCAAAAACTATCACATATTGGATAATTTACAATGTGAATGCAGTAAGCAGACAGATTGGATATAGCATGTGTATTGCGATACATCAATCATTAGCGTAGCATATAACATACAGTCGGTGCACATCTGCCCAAACACAAAGCACAAATCAACACGTTAACAAATATCAACTGTCAATCAAAACTACACATAAATCGGCGAGAAACGTAGTTTAAATATTCCACAAAACAAAATTGCTACTTATTTCGAACCGATAAACACTAAGGCAAAAATTAGTGCATCCAAAAGATAGGCTGCCAAATGAAAAACAAAGTAATGTAGTTTATTCAATACATTGCAAAAATGAAAATTGGAAAGAGCAGTACATTGGAGAGACTAAATAAATTCTCAAAAAAAGACGATCAACATCGCAGGGATAATACTAGTGGGCCTCAATCGGCAGTACATATGCACCTAAAAACTAGCAACCACTCATTTGATGACAACGAGGGTAAAATCTTAGCGAAAGAACATAGATGGTTTGGAAGGGGAGTAAAAGAAGCAATTTTCATAAAAAAGCTAAATCCTTCATTAAACCGATATGGTGGGTTGAGGTTCAATTTGAATCGTTCGTACAATAGCCTGCTGAGGCAACGTAGGTTAGGCAACATTAGTAATGCTAATGAGGTGATACCGGAGGGAGTGGGGCAATCAGGCCAGTCGTTAGTCAGGAATGTAGGAACAATCGGTGGGGCCGCAGGGAGTGGTCCTCTGCTCCCCCCAACCTAAGAGTAGGGACCTATCATAGCAGTGTCCGGTGCCGCCATGTCTGGACATTAGGGATATATAAATGGGGCCGAAACGACCAGTCAGACTTTAGTTCGCTGACGAAGCCTCTTTGATAGGAGGCGAAACGTCCGAAATCTTCACTTTTGTACAGATGACGGCTGAAGAAACCTTCTCATCGATGGACCACTCCTGTACGACTGAGAGCTTACACAGACATAACTGGATGTGTAACAAGAAAGCACATTCTCCGAATCTGAAGCTATTGTTTTGATTCTCCAGAAATTCAAGACGTCTTAGCGTGACGTCACGAACTGGGGGCGGGACTTTCTGAAAATGCTCATTTTTTGCAGATTTTGGACACTTTAAGTCATTTTTATTGGTGTTTTGCATTTGAATAAAAATATCATACTGCATGTTTTGGATATTTTAGATGCTATAAAACGTTTTTCTAATGTCAGTTAGGAAACAAAAAAGTGACATTGGTTGTCCTTTAAATCAATAGGGGAAAAAATCTGCACCAGACAATTAAAAGCTATATCAAATGCAGAGGCGGATCGTAAAAGCCTGCAAAGCCTTCTCTGCTGGCGATGTTAAGTATATTGTGTCCATGAATTCTTAGTCAATAATTCCAAATTGTCCTTCAACTTCCTTTCATACTTTACCCCTGTTGTGCTGTTTCCAGACGTGTGTTTTCGTATTTAAGCATTTAACCAATCACATTTCAGCCATCATTTGTTACCAAGGCTAGAAATCTACCTGGGCGCCTTTACAATCAGTTCTGCGGGCCCTCTAGCATCAAATGTGTTGTTCAAACTGTTGTCTAACCCAGTGATTTTCAACCACTGTGCCGCGGCACACTAGTGTGCCGTGAGAAACTACCCAATGCCCCTTTTTCAAATTTAAAATTTTACAAACATTTATTAATCATTTTCTGCCAATATTATGTCTTTGTCCTATGTCCGCGCTGAAAAGACTGGGAGGGTAATTTAATATTCGTCCGTGTGGCAACACGTCAAAAATTGCCTCTTTCCTGCGAGATGGTTCGTGGTGTGCCGCAAAAAATGCCAATGAAAAATAACGTACCTGGTTCAAAAAAGGTTGAAAAACACTGGTCTAACCAATCAGAGTTAGAGTTGGCAACTCAAAACGGGGACCAATGCCTTCTTGAAGGTACTGGTCAACGCCACAGTTTTCGCCAACTCTGATTGGCTAGTCAGTAGCCAATCAGAGTTGGTGAAAACTGCTCTGATCACAAGCTGCTAGTGACAAGTGCATACTGGCCACAGCTAGCACACTGTATGTAGCAAGCTGCATAAGCAGGTATATTATATTGTGTGTTGATTTAATAGCAGTTTTGTCAACCCACAACAGGGGAAGGAGAAGAAATGGATTTGGTTGCAGATTCACGGTAAAGGCCATTTTCAAGACGAACTTTTCAAGACAAAAATGGACATCATTAAGAAAGGTTGGTAAATTATTTCCAGGCTAATGATACCCGCTAATGGACTTGTACTAAATCACACCAAACCTTTTTCAGTCTGGATTGATTCAGACATAGCACTACTGAAGGCCTAGGGATGAAATCCACGGCCCGCCACTGGTCAAATGTAACATTTGCACTATCCATGTCATATCGTCAGAGTAGACACCGTCATACTGGACGTGTGTTACATGAAATGTATGTTTATTTTTTTTATTAGATTGCTGTATATTTACAACACACATACATCACAAACAACAACCAGAAGAGAAAGTCTTTGACCCCGATGTTTTTTAGAAATGCTGTGCAGGATATAAATACTCACCCCATTCTCGTATGGCACCGTCAGCCAGCCAAGCTCTCCGCCTGAAGACCTCATGTCCAGCAATACTTCTGTAGACATACGCAGAAATGTCTTATAAACATCTTATTAATCCATCCACACCGGCATGAAAAATACTACTGTGGAAGTACCCAACTTACATTTGTGGCATTGAAATTAAAGACTTTTAAGAGATGGAGACGCGGCGACGAGTCATGGGGTTTAAGAATCTTTGAGTATTAGCATGCTGGCAGTACTAATGCATTTCATCACTTTATGGGACATGAATAAGGGGCTGTTAAAATGAGATTTTCAAAAAAAGTGGAAATATAATTACTGGGGGTCCTCTGTTTATGACGGAACTCGGCATTTTAAGGTTGAGAATGGCATGTGGCAATAGTATGTGGGTATACTGTACAATGCAAGAAGCCACTCTCAGGAACGGATTGTTTTATAATTATGAATGTAAGTATTTTGCATATTCAGTTTTGTTATCCATTGTTAAATCTTGTCGTGGATAGTGTAAATATGTTTGTGAGATAGCTTGCATAATTGCTTGTTTTTAAGAGCTCTCTGGTTTTCATGTTGGTTACACATCAAATACAGTACAGCAGTCCAAACTGATGTCCAAATTAATTGTTTTTGAACATCAAATTATATACTTTTTCATTTAAAAGTTTCCAAATACTCAAAATCAACAGTATTAACAGGAAAGTATGCTATTGATATCTGTAGTCAACCACTTGTCTTTGTTTCAATCACATTCAAATTTGCTTTTACTTTGATAAACAGTGGGAAACAGTTTTGCATATTTATTTATATTTGCATACAGACATTTTCCAGAACCAGTAACTAAACAATATGTTTTGTTTGTGCATTTTCTGCAATGTTATTTTGAAATAATGTCCTGTCTTTGGAATAAAAGGATGGAGATGTATGTAGACATTTGCTTTATTTGATTCTTTGATTCACAAAAAGCAAAATATTGATTTTTTTAAATAGTTAGTTGCAGTTCAAAAAAAATGAAAATGGATAACTTTATTGGCTGGTAAATCTTCATTATTTTAGATGGGAGCAGTCTTCATTTCGGCAATATAATAACTTGAGTTTTAATCTACATTTGTGGGTGCAGGGGGGGGGGGTGGAAACCACAACATTATTCTACTAATATTAAAACTTTCATCTAAAGAAAGTATATTTTTCGGTGAAAAATAAGTTTGTCAAAACTATGACCATTATCTCAATCTTGACTATTGCCACTTTCAGGTTTGTTTCACAGGTCCTCGCTATCAACCCAAAATAGCAAAACTGGTCTTCAATAAAAATATTTTAAAAAATACATAAAAGTAGAATGTAGATTTTGTAAATGTAAAGATGTTGTGTATCGTGTTTTTTCTCTTTTTTGTACCACTGGAAATACAACAAAAGCCAGCGCACGTGCTGCGTTCACGGAACCATCATCTTTTATGGCGAGTTCAGAGGCCGCATGCCAGCCCCATTGACAGTCTAATCAACCATGTCGGTGTGATTCAACACGCCATTTAAGCATGAAGAAACATCTTTAATCGTGTCACAGAAAGGCGGCGGGTCCGCCTCATATTTTGTGGCGTTTGAAGTGAAACTACAGTAAAAGGGAAACATGTCGGGGCATCCTGCACAGGTGCTCCCACGCCCCGAGGCTCACTGACGCCACTAAAAAACTATTTCCATGTAAAACGCCTTTATTGTAGACCCAAATTGTCTGTAAACGGAGTTGTATCGCTTTACGTGACGTTACTTCGGTTGAAGTTACAAAAGTTACTTTTTGACGAAAAGGAAAGCAGTGATAAACACTTTTTTTCTTGAGAACTTACTACTGTAGATGATTATAACGTCACACCGGACGCTGACATTCCGAAATCCTGACTCACGCGTGAGGCTAAAAACCAAGCATTAATTTTAATTTTGCAAGCAAAAGTCACTCACTTTCTCTCGACTGGAGGCTGAAGAACATGGCGTTGACGAATAAAAACATAAATAAAAAAAGGCGGCGGTGCTCCATGTTTGACGAAATGAACGGAATCCTTTTGACTCTCTCCCAGCCTCCCACTGACTGAGTGACTGACGAAGTAAAGCACAAGCCAGCAACGCCAACTCAGCCCGTTGAGAAACAGGTGGCATTAGGGAAACGTCATTCGCCCCGCCCCCTTACGTCAAAATGAATGCGGAAGTGCCCCCAATTTGGACATTGGAGGGCGGGGCTAAATCAGGCTCACGAGGAAGCCAGGTGGTCATTACATGACCGACTGACATTCATCTTTGGTTCATTTATCTTCACATAACACATCACGGAATTCAAGGAGGGAATATCCGGGTCATACGATTATAAAAGAGAAAAAAAAGAGGAGCGTGAGATTGAAGATAACCTCCACGGAAAAAAAGTGTAATATTGTTGAGAGTTGTCAACTTTTTAAAAAAGTGTACTTACTCGAGTACAGTACTGTACAGTAATAATATTACAGGATTATGTATCGCTGCATATTTTCTACATATTTATCAGGATTAAAAACAAATCTGTATTGCCCACGTGGGTGAATACAATATGTAGACTTTCTTTAGCATCATATAATCTCGTGAGATACAAATGGTACTTATTTTAGATAGTAAAGTTGGAGATGAAAGTACTAATTACAGTATATGGACAAACCATCTCTTTTTAGAAGTCACATATTTTCAATACTTAATTAAATACACTTAATTGGTTCCCAGACAGAGTGTGTAAGGTGAAAAGTGTGTATCCCCAAAAAACATTTCCCATAGGAAACCATTAAAATGAGAATAATCCATTCCTAGGTCTCCATAAAATATAATTTTCAACTAAATAAGCCTTAAAACTACACACAACATACCTTATTCTATGTATAATAAATGCGCTATTGTATTGTAATGAATGAAATACACTGCAATGTATAATAAAGTCACTTTATTTACATTTGTGATGATTGTAGATGGCTCTTAATTGACACCTGTTGCTTTCTGACTTGTGAGATCTTACGAAACTGAGGCATCACATTATCATTCATCATGTTGATGATTCCCATAGCCAGAGTCTTTTCTAGATGGAACTGTTCAATAAAAGCCGGCACATCATTACACTTAGCAAATCAAATCCTGTGTGTTGAGGAACTCATTGTGGTCAGCAGCAAGCTCCTCGATGTCATCTGCATCCACTTCACGTCCCATGTTCTGTCCAATGGAAACAATGTCCAAAACAACAGAGTCATGACGATCAAATCCTTCAATGTCCCTCTCAAGGATGGATGCGGGCCACAAATTCTTCCATGCTGCTTTCAAGGATCGAAGGGTAACATCATACCTAGCCTTTTCTGTCAGCTGAACACAATGATACACATTGGAATGGACTTAGCATATCCGCTAAGCGTCTAAATCAGACAAACGCACACCTCGTTCGTGTTTCTCACTGATCTCCTTCTTCTCCTCGACCGTAATTTTCTTTTGTTTGTGTCTTCTTAGGCTGAACACGAGCCTGTGGTGTCTTTTTCGATCCCAAAAAAGCAAAACTATCTGTAAAAAAACTCCTTGGAGGCGATCGATGTGTCTCTCTCTCTCTCTCTCTCTCTCTCTCTCTCTCTCTCTCTCTCTCTCTCTCTCTCTCTCTCTCTCTCTCTCGACGTGTGCATTCAGAGAAATGGGGTGTCGAAAAGCGGGCCGGCGACGTCTCTCTCTCTCTCTCTCTCTCTCTCTCTCTCTCTCTCTCTCTCTCTCTCTCTCTCTCTCTCTCTCTCTCTCTCTCTCTCTCTCTCTCTCTCTCTCTCTCTCTCGCGCGCTCTGGATCGACTTGTGCATTCAGAGAAAGGAGGTGTGGAAAGGCAGGCCGGCTGGGGCGCTTTTCGCTCATGTGTTACTCCGCCAGTCGTGGTGGGGCGGTGTGTATCGCGAAAAGTAGTGCGTAATCCAAGGTTTAATTTTCATAAATTTAACATTCGTAAACCGAAAAGTTCGTAAAGCAAGGCATTCGTAAACCGAGGCCCCACTGTACTATGAGAAACGTGTATGTAGGAGTATACAGTGGGACCTTGGCCTACGCACTTAATTGGTTCCCAATCTTTTTCAACCTCTTCTATTGCCCCTAGACCGTTGAATTGGATTGGATTTGCCTTTATTAATCTCGCAGTCGAGAAATTTACATTTCACAGCAGCAAAGTTATTAAAGGAATGAAAGTAGAAAAACAAAATACATGAGCTGCTGGAGAGGCAGCCACTCTCACGGCGCCGTCTTGAAGTCAAAAGAACAAAAAAAAAACTGAAATAACAAATAACATGACAACACAAAGACACAGAGAGGCATTCATTCTTAAGCACTTTCTGTACCCTCTTTTTAAACAAAGCAGTTCCACATGAAAGAGGAGAGGATCAAAGCGTCTCTTCACCAGTGGATCAGGGACATCATGGTGGAATGTGCACGTCGACTACAAGCTAAATGTTGAAAGCAAACACGCAGCTGTAGCATCCATTGACAAAGAGATTGTCTCACATCTCCTGTCCCACATAAATCCAAGCCACGACAGTTCCACATACGCATCGGCCCTCCTTCTTATCGCGGGCTCCCGTTGCTTAGACAACACGGAAATACCTTTAGCAACACAACGTCTTTGTTCCGAAGGATGGTAGTAATGGTTAACTTAGCATACTGGTACTGGGCTGCTAAGTCACACAAAGTTTCTCAATTACCTCCTCCTTCTCCTCGACTGTAATTGTGTTTTGTGTCTTCTTCGGCTGAACACGAGCCTGGGGTGGGGTCTTCGGTCCCATAACAGCAAAAGTAGCCGTAAAAAAATCCTTGAAGATGATCGACGTGTGCACTCAAAGAAAGGGGGTGTGGAAAGGTAGGCCGGCTGGGGCGCTGTTGGGTCGTGTGGTTTGGTGTTCTTCCGCCGAAGATTACTCCGCCAGCCGTGGTGGGGCGGCGCTCCATGTGTATCCCGAAAAGTAGTGCGTATGCCAAGGTTTAATTTTCATAAATTTAACGTTCGTAAACCAAAAAATTCGTAAGGCAAGATGTTCGTAAACCGAGGCCCCACTGTATTGTTAAAATAAAATAATTTATTTTGAAAATCAAACTTTGTTTCCACTTTGGTGATATATACTGTATGTATAGATGCATGATATGTAAACGAATGTAGATAGAAACGAGTTCAAGTAACTTAAAGGCATAATAAAGCAATCAACTGTATCTTCCTAAAGCACCTTATCAAAGGCATTAAATTATGAGGTTGACATCATACGCTAATAAAACAGAGGAAGAGATTAACATCCCTAAAACACGTCACTTCCAAATATTTGTGTCAAATAGACAACAACAGTCCACTTGAAATGGAGATGGACTTTAGGAGAGCTGACCTGGCCATGTGACAGGAAAATTATGCCCCACGCCTGTGCTAGATAATGGTGACTAAAATCAATGTATTACAGCAGGAAGAGTGTGTTGTGTCACCACACTATCCATCAATATTACCAGTACTCTCAAACACATTTGACAATACAGTACAAAAAAATACACACAGCCCACTATTAACTCTCCACTAATATATATTTATAAGTACATATCCAATGTGAACATCACACAAAAGGTTACAGAGTTTTCAATCAATTCTTACATCACAATTGCAAATGGATGCAATTAAAGTATTGATACTGTGTTGATCTATTAGTTATATAGCTAGTTGTCTAGCTGTCTATCTATAAGCTAGCTAGCTTTCGATGTGTTTGAGTTCCTTCTGGGTTGAGTGAACGCTGGCGCGCGTGGCTGCCGCTGCTTACCCACAGAAAAACTTCTCCCGTGATGGAAAAGTGACCTTGAGAGTTTTGAAAGGTGCTTAGAAATGACATTTATTATTATTATTATAAATTTAACCTGAGATAAACTTTCTTGTAACTTTTCAATCATCAAACCGTTCAAAAGTATCTATGCTTTGGTCACAAGTGTTCAAATTGGACAATATTTTGAGGAAATAATTGCACAAAGGAACCGCAGGTGCCACCCCCCTCATCAGTCTTATCATTCCCACGACTGGCAAAGAAGAGGTCAAGTAGGGGGGAGGTGGCCACTGTATGAATATATGACTACTAATGAGACCCTCTTCATAAAAGAGCCTTTGGGTATGAATGTGTGTTCGCAAAGACAACAGGGATAACACAGTCGCCTAGCAATTTTGAGAGGAGGAATTTTAGGAGTCAAGTCCTTTCTGTGAAGCGGTTTGCACTTGGGAACAAGAGGCCCTCTGCACAGACGGCCAGCGTGACAAAGCCCCCCACTCTTTAAAAAACAAAAACAAAATATCAACAGACAAGGTGGATATTGTCACATGCACATTAATCAAACAACAGCACCAGTAAAATATGTTGCTGGGAGGAAAAATACATGAAGTGAAGTGATGAATGTCGTGGCCAAAAATGCTGAAAAACGATCCGTATCTGTTTCACATGACACACAACAACACAAAGTGACAAAAGAAAACACAAAAACAAAAACAAAAAAGCTAACTGCTGCCGACTCGGGCGGCATCTTTTTGTAACCTTAATCAAAACCCTTCACTCTTTGAAGGACAACGACACCATTTTTTTTGGTTCCTAACTGACATCAGAAAAACGTTTTATAGCATCTAAAATACCCAAAACACGCAGCTAATATTTTCAGTCAAATGCAAAACACCAATAACAATGACTTAAAGTGTCCCAAAACTACCGCAGGTGAGCTTGAAACTGGGGAGATTCAGAAAGTCCCGCCCCCTTGTTCGTGACATCACTATGGGCCACACACTGCCGTGCTCCAGAATCAAAACAATGGCTTCAGAGAGTTCAGATTTGGAGAAGATGCTTTCTTGTTACTCATCCTGTTATGAATATGATTCAAATAGTTCAGAAGAGGAAAGCATAAATGTTTGCAATCGATTAAAGAAGTCCTTCCGTCTCAATTCGAGCCGTCTGCAAGCGATGAAAACGGTGAAGATTTGGACTCCAACGTAGCGCCCAAAAAACCACAAGCTGCGTTTCGTCCAGTATATGAAATGGGCTGATTTGTCCGCTGGGAATTTGGATTAACCTACACCTTCTTTATGCGTGTTACCGCAATTGGCTGCGTCACACAACGATTCACCATCACATTATATATGTAGTTTTCCTTCTAATTTTGCGATCAACACAGTGCTTTCAGACAAAAAAAAATAAGTACCATAATACTTTCTCGGTCAGGGGGGTTCCTGACATGACGTCACGTCAGGCATTGTCATCAACTCGAAAACAAGACTTGCTGAATATTCAGCGTGAGTCTTAAAATGTTAAATATAGCTATACGAGGCGGAATTTTTGTCAAATGCGCTCAGTAGAAGTCATTTGAAGTGATTTTACAAATTATGGACCGCAGCTTGTCCGGAGTTGTCAGTTGTCCTTTAAAATGAACCCATGAAAAATGGAGCTTAGCCAAGCTCTTATGTTTGCATTCCGTGTACTTTATAAAGATCATAAGAGACCCTCGCTGAGTGCCGTTCTTGCTTTTTAGTCGTTTACTTGACAAAGAATAGATCACCCTGTCCTTTTTTCTTAAAAGAGCAAGCAACCTAAAAGCATTCATTATGGTGCAGCTGCTCTCACATCAGCAAAGTCCGCGGCGTCATTCTCGACGTGATGAGCGACAAGGCCACAAGCCACTAATAGACTTAACCCAGCTATGTGTGAGTCATGCCGCCGCATTCTCACATTTCCTTTCTTCAGAAGAGAGACACTTGTAGGAACATGCTCTTGCTTTTGTCTCGTAACGCAACAGCGCTCACGGAGTGGTCCTGACACTGGATTCCATTTGGCAAAGGTTGTTTTCAGGTGGGGGCGTGTCAAAGACCACACACATACCTGTCAACCGGCCGAATTTTGTACGATTTTTTTGCAAATTTTTACATGTGTACGGGAAACGCAGAAATGTTAATGTCATTTTGAGATATTGTTGATTCTGTTTTCGTCATTAAATATTAGCAGTAATGTTAATTTATACAAATACTGTACAGTGATACCTTGGCTTACGAACTTAATTGGTTCCCAGACAGTGTGTAAGGTGAAAAGTGTGTATCTCAAAAATTCATTTCCCATAGAAACCATTAAAATGAGAATAATCCATCCCCATAAAAAAATAAATTAAAAATTAAAATTATTAAAAAAAAATAATAATAATAATTAAATTCAATTAAAATTTATTTTCTAAGCCTTAATACACAATACACAAAATATAATATATATATATATAATATACACAAAATATACCTTATTTTATGTATAATAAATGTGCTATGGTATTATAATTAAAGAAAAATAATAAAGTTGTTTTATTGACCTTTGTGATGGTCGTTGATGGGTTGATGGAATGGAGTGGCCGGTTTCCTCAGCATTAAACACTTGATGAGGAACGTAACCTTCTTCTTTTACCATCTTGAGGAATGATCCCTTGTAGGTGCTTTCTCTGCGATAATTGTATCTAGTTCCTCATCAATTGTGTTTTGTTTAGCTGGGTTGATAGGTTTTTGCATCAATTATACAGATGGCTTGTGCAGTTTGTTTGTGGCGTCTGATTGATGGGATATTTTAACCTTGCAGTCTACACTCTGCCTTTAAACTGTCAAAGTTGAAACTATGTCACTGTCGTCTGCCTGTCTCTTTAATGTTTAAACCACCTCCCCTCACTTCTGTGTTCTTGACCAATCATGTGGCTTTAACGGAAGACTGGGGGCGGGGAATAGAGGATAAAAAAAAAAAGAGTCGGAAGCCATTTTCTTTTTGGAGAACGGCTTCACTTTCTCTCTGTCTGTAAACCCCACCCCCCTCACTGCTGCATCCTTGACCAATCACGTGGCTTTAACCAAAGCTTGGGGGCGGGGAATAGAGGACAAAAACAGTCGGCTGCCATTTTGTTGTTAGGAGAACGGGTTCGTTCACGAACGACACATCACTCATTGTGGCAGCTCCGTGTGTATCCCGAAAAATAGTTCGTCGGCCAAGGTAAAATTTTTATAAATTCAACGCAAACCGAGAAGTTCGTAAGCCAAGGGCTTCGTAAACCGAGGTATCACTGTACTGTATCGCTACTCGTAAAAAAAAAAAAAAGTCTCAGGAAGAAACAAAAGTTCCGAGAAGACAAGTTCCGGTCAGGTGGAATTTTATTTTGAAATCAGTTAAATTAAACGTTTAACTGTGTTTTTTTTCCGCTGTAATATCATTCAGATTTTTTTAAATAAACATTACACATCGTGAGAACACAAATTCAAATTATTTTTTTACTGTGGACAAATTTAATTTATCCACAGCAAAAAAAAGCCACAATGCTCTCCAACAAAGAACATACTTGATTATTGCGAGAAATATGTTGTCACTTGTTAAAAGGATTCATGTTTACATGTGAAATTTTGTTCATAAAATTGCGCAATGGAATTTGACACACGCCCATGTTTTTTTCTCCGTAAGTAAGGAAAAATGGAGCCGTTAATAAGGTCACAGTGTCTCGCAGGTAGACAGGTATGCACACAGAATGTGAGGAAAATGTGTAACACTTCCACATACTGCAACCACAATGAGCCTCTGTGACTTGTTTGAAGATACAGTGTTGGAGTTTTTTTTTTAAGAATGCGCCGCTCTACAAGTATATACATGTGTTCAACCTGAGATTATGATGTCATTGTTTCAGTATTGGCTTGAACAGTTTCACAAAACATAAAAAAAAATAAAAACAAATGGGTGGTCCATTCATCTGCTTTATGTAACATTTGTCATTAACTCATTCACTGCCAGACGATGTGCAAAAATGTGTCCATTCCGGTGCCAGGGTTTTTGTCATTGTCACTTGAGTCAATGCAAATTTAGAAGCGCATGTTTTCAATTGGTGCCCTGCGACTGCCTGGCGACCAGTTGAGGGTATAGTCTGCCTTCCTTATATGGTATGGGAATGAATGAATGAATGAATGAATGAATGAATGAATGAATGAATGAATGAATGACATGTTCGCAGCGCAGGGAAACTCCCATGTTGCTTTGAAAAGTGGCGCACCTCAATGATCGTGGTTAGTGCGAGAAAGCGTGAGGGGCAGTCGGGGTGAGGGGTACTGAATGGCGTGACGTTGCCACTTGGAGCCTCTGCTCGGTGACCCACAAAACACAGATCCATGCCCTCGCTGGGAGGTACTTTTTTTGTGCTGTCATCGTCCCTCAGAAGCTCGTGATGAGGGGGGGTTGTTAAGGTGGGAAATGTGGGGGTGTTTAGAGTACTCCTAGGCCTCATGCCCTGTCAGCTCAATCAAAAGAAACTTTCATTGTGTGTCGAGCGTTTGCATTCTTGTGTGTTAGAGGGGGGTGTTAACCTTTGGCACCCCCCCTGACAAGTTGAGGACAACAGAAAGGACTTGTTGTGATGAGTTGTGCACGTTAACATGCTCTGAGGTAACGCCTCACGAAAAGCGCTACAAGGACAAGAGAAAGCGTTCTAGTCAGGGTGCTTGAAATTGGAGTGGCCGTTCATGCCAAAATGCAAAGTGCGCCAGCTAATTTGAAAGTATAGCTCGGGATGTGCTGAGATTGTCAATCATGTGCTTATTTTTTGGGGTTGTGGGGGGGAAGCATCATTGTAACAAGTGGAGAAGGGCAAGGCAATATGGCCTTGAAATTAAATCTTCTCAAATGAGTAATGTGTATTTTTTTTAATAAATAAAAATAAAATTAGAATTGAAGCGGCTTGACGTGGGACAGGAGATGTGAGATCATTTCTTTTCGTCAATGGATGCTACAGCTTCCTGTTTGTTTTCAACATTAAGCTTGTAGCAGACGTGAACTTCTAAGATGTACAACCCAGAGCTCCTTCAGACACTTTATGCAAAAAGCTATCCATTCCATCATGCCATCAACGACCATCACAAATATAAATAAAACAACTTTATTATACGGTACAGATTTTTTGTTTAATTACAATACCATAGCACATTTATTATACATAAAATAAGGTATATTGTGTGTAGTTTTAAGGCTTATTTAGTTGAAAATTATGTTTTATGGGGACGTGGGAACTGATTATTCTCTATTTAATGGTTTCCTATGGGAAATTAATGTTTGGAATACACACTTCGCCTTACACAGGTTTCAGGAATTATAGGATTATAGTCGAAAACCGATTTATCGCTGTACATCATTAAAAAGTAATAATTATGCGTAGAACTAATTATTTTTTTAAGTTAGTCGTAACTAAATCTATGTTTATGAGCAATTCTATCCCAATCACACAAATGTTGTAATTGAAAACCGCATTTGAGAAGAAGGCAGACTGTACCCTCAACTGGTCGGCAGTCAGTCGCAGGGCGCCCAATTGAAAACATGCGCTTCTATATTCGCATTGACTCATGTTACATCAAAGCACAGTTTAGTCATAAACAAAGGATTAAGTGCCAAGTGTCTTGTTTTAAATTTGCCTTTTGAGCATTCTCAACAGCGTTACATCACCTCACAAAGGCAAGAATGGTTTAAATCGTAATCTCTGTTAATTGCGCTGCTTTACGATCTGTATTCAAATAAGTAAAAGGTTGTGTATTCAGATTCCTTCCATGCTGGGTTCCTATAATCCGCCCTCGTCTGGCAAGTCGAAATGTAATGGATGTTTGGCTGAGGGGCCTAATAAAGATGACAACACACATTCATATGCATTTGGCTTGT